>NC_064614.1:702639688-702942719 GCF_023898315.1 Schistocerca nitens | reverse complement strand
CTGCCTGTGGGATCTCTGCAGTTCTAGACCCTGACTTTTGCTTAAAGTTCTCCTACAGTTTAGTCAGGTTACAGCGGAAACACCAAAGAGAGAGGCATGACGCCCCCCCCCCCCCCCTCCTTCCCACCTTCCGCGCACCCAGACGGCCAAGGCGAGGGAACACGTCAACTCTGCTGCCTGCTAGGAACCCATCCGAAACCATGCGGTTTTCACGACCCGAGGTGGCCAGTGGCAAACGGTACGTGGCGCGGAGCATCAGACTACGTGCGGTTTCCGACCGTGTTACTTCCGACGCTTCTTTAGGTGCCGCAGGTTCCCTGCGACTACTGGACACCAGTTTCTAACTGCGGGGTTTCCGAACAGAACTTCCCTCGCTGCTGATTTTCGTCAGTAATTCTCCAGCAGTGAAATTGTTGGTTCCACTAGTCAGGCAGTGTTCTCGCCAACAGCCTTCGTTTCCATGTACACCACTGGCCATTAAAATTGCTACGCCAAGAAGAAATGCAGATGGTAAACGGATATTCATTGGACAAATATATTATACTAGAACTGACATGTGAGTACATTTTCACGCTATTTGGGTGCATAGATCCTGAGAAATCAGTACCTAGAACAACCACCTCTGGCCGTAATAACAGCCTTGATACACCTGGGCATTGAGTCAAACAGAGCTTGCATGGGGTGTACAGGTACAGTTGCCCATGCAGCTTCAACACGATACCACAGTTCATCAAGAGTAGTGACTGGCGTATTGTGACGAGCCAGTGGCTCGGCCACCATTGATTAGACGTTTTCAATTGGTGAGAGATCTGGAGAATGTGCTGGCCAGGGCAGCAGTCGAATATTTTCTGTATCCAGAAAGGCCAGTACAACACCTGCAACATGCAGTCGTGCATTATTCTGCTGAAATGTATGGTTTCGTAGGGATCGAATGAAGGGTAGAGCCACGGGTCGTAACACATCTGAAATGTCACGACCACTGTTCAAAGTGCCGTCAATGCGAACAAGAGGTGACCGAGACGTGTAACCAATGGCACTCCATACCATCACGCCGGGTGATACGCCAGTATGGCGATGACGAATACACGCTTCCAATGTGCGTTCACCGCGATGTCGCCCAACACGGATGCGACCATCGTGATGCTGTAAACATAACCTGGATTCATCCGAAAACATGAAGTTTTGCCATTCGTGTACCCAGGTTCGTCGTTGAGTACACCATTGCAGGCGCTCCTGTCTGTGATGCAGCGTCAAGGGTAACCGCAGCCATGGTCTTCGAGCTAATAGTCCATGCTGCTGCAAACGTCGTCGAACTGTTTGTGCAGATCGTTGTTGTCTCGCAAACATCCGCATCTGTTGACTCAGGGATCGAGACGTGGCTGCACGATCCGTTACAGCCATGCGGATATGATGCTTGTCATCTCGACTGCTAGTGATACGGGGCCGTTGGGATCCAGCACGGCATTTAGTATTACTCTCCTGAACCCACTGATTCCATATTCTGCTAAAAGTCATTGGATCTCGACCAACGCGGGCAGCAATGTCGCGATACGATAAACCGCAATCGCGATAGGCTACAATCCGACCTTTATCAAAGTCGGAAACGTGATGGTAAGCATTTCTAATCCTTAAACGAGGCATCACAACAACGTTTCGCTAGGCAACGCCGGTCAACTGCTGTTTGTGTATGAGAAATCGGTTGGAAACTTTCCTCATGTCAGCACTTTGTAGGTGTCGCCACCGGCGCCAACCTTGTGTGAATGCTCTGAAAAGCTAATCATTTGCTTATCACAGCATCTTCTTCCTATCGGTTAAATTTCGCGTCTGTAGCACGTCATCTTCGTTGTGTAGCAATTTTAATCGCCAGGAGTGTAGTTTCAAATGGTTCAAATGGCTCTGAGCACTATGGGACTCAACTGCTGTGGTCATTAGTCCCCTAGAACTTAGAACTACTTAAACCTAACTAACCTAAGGACATCACACACATCCATGCCCGAGGCAGGATTCGAATCTGCGACCGTAGCAGTCGCACGGTTCCTGACTGCGCTCCTAGAACCGCGAGACCACCGCGGCCGGCTAGTGTAGTTTCGTTGACCTAAGCTAATTGAGTTCTGTACACTGTAATGGAAATAATTACGACAAGAGATTGGAAGGCCGTCTCTTCTCAAGGATGGCCATCGCTCCCGGGAACAGATAAAATGCGAAGAATATACGAACTGCTTGTGCAAGTATTGCGAACAGAATAAGTCCTGAGGACGGTTAAAAACTACAAATGACCAAATCGTCGCTCAACAGCAACATTCGTGCCTACCTAACGAAGCAGATGTTCAGATTGAGAAACGAATACATAACTGCAGGAAAGGAGTCCACGATGGAAAGAAAGTGCGTGTTTTCCAGGTTTTTAGAGAGAAATGTCATTATTTGAAAGATAAAGATAACTCTAAAACTGTATTGAGTAATATAAGTAGGGAAGCTACTGGTACAACCCAGCACCGTAGCACTAGGTCGGAGGCTGAAATGAGCAAAGGCATTTTGAAATTAACTAAGGGTAATAGTTTTTTCAAAATCGACAGTGGTTCTGTCTCTGATGAAACGACCCTACTATTCAGCTGAGAAGAAGCGAAGAAAATCCTGTGATAAAATGGAAATTTTCATATGGACGGGACACTCGGCAGGTGTTCGAAACAGCTGAAACAACTGTACACCACACACATTGGCATTGGAAGGATAGAAGGAGACACGGAAGTTTATCTTTTTTCAAAAATGTGTGTGAATTCTTATGGGACTTAACTGCTAAAAAGTTTCTCTGGATTGAAAAGTAACTGGCCTGGGCGCTCACTGAAAATTGCAGTGCTAGAATCTGAAATGGCTACAGTTGTTATGAAAACAGTGTTCTGGAAAACATCCTTTTCGCGTTGCAATTTTCACTTCGACCAATGTCTTTGGAAGAAAATACAATACTCAGATTTACGGAGAAATACAGGGATACAGAAGAAGTCGAATTTTTTTGGCAAGTGAGTGTTGCAGTGGCACTTCTTCCGTCGAACAGCCTTGATCAAGCGTGAATGGTAATGGTGAAGGAATGCCCAGTGGGGAAAAGGTAATGGAATTCGTAGACTATGTAGTCAATTAGCGGATGGCAAATCTTATATAACAGTTGAAATGTGGAATGTTTTTAACAAGCAGCACAAGACCTCAATATTGTCGAATGTTGGTATAAGAAATTGAACTCCTCAATAATTCAAAAACGTTTGAACATGAACTTCCCGATAAAAAAGATGAAGAAGTAAGCAGTAAATGCTATATTTGAAATTAAAAAGTATTCAGTTGGTCTGCCTCAACAAAAAAGAAGAAAAAGATACATAGATTTTGGCAAAAGTTTACAATAGTTATAATTAGATGTTTAAATTCTCTATCGTTCTTACAAAAAACTGAGTGGGAACTAAAATTAATAAAATAAATGAAATCTTAAATCAATTACTTCAGTAATGTTGAAGGAAGAGAAAAAGGTAAAAATTTTTAAAAAGTAAAAAATAAAAAACGATGTTCATAGCAGTCATAAGCTTGGATAAAATGTGAATTGTGTAAGGAGTGTGTCAGAACTCTCCATTACACTGATGAACTGTTACATTGAGTATCGAAAACAATATAGCCAACTTAGGATCTACTTTGCAGTGTGTAAGACTGGAAATAAATAAGCACTCAGATATCGACCGTAACAATCTGAGGGCGAAACATGGGAGCGCGATTCTAAGTATTGTTGTGAGACGAGTCAGTAGTGATGGTCGAGAGCTCGGAGACAGAAGACGTGTCACGTTGCCCTCATGTCGGTGATGGTAGATCTTATCATATTCAAGGTTTGATTTCATTTATATGGCCAGGAGAGATTTAGATGGCTTCACTACGCTTGAAGATGGAATTAAAGGTAAAATTCGCAACCACTGCGTAAAGCGCAATTGCAGGGTTAGGTTCGTGATTCTTAGTCCAAGTTTGCAATAATTCCATGTTTTGCTTGTCAGTTAAAGAGCCTCCTTATCCATCAAATAATAATTATTATTCTCCACATCTAATTCATAAATATGCTATTGTTATTAAATGTTAATGTAATTTTGAAATTGAAATAATTTGTTAATCTGTCACTCAGCCATTATTGATACTTATAAGATCATTGTGAGGCATTTCGTCATTATTAATACTTGTCAAACTGTTATTGGTAATGATGATTTCTGAAGTTTTTGAACTCACTTAATTTATTAAATCCTTCTTACAAGTTATTTTGTAGTTAACAGGACCTAAGCAAAGTCCTTTTTATTAAATTCTTTCTGAATAACAATAAGCTTTAGCCGCTGCTGCTGCATGCTGCTACGAATTGCTGTAAACCACTTGGAAAAAGGCAGTCATCTAATGAGGTGAGTGCAAAACGTAGGGCCAAAACAGAGACACTGACACGCCATAACATGTCATGTACTCTAAACGAGTAAATCCCGTTGCACAAGTCAGATTCTGTATCACTTGTAAATTCTTATTCAAATACGCAGTCAGGTTAGATATTCATTGTTACAGGTTCATTTGTTCCTGTTGTGTTTCATATTCATTTACGCAGTTAGTAGCTTATCCAAATGTTAGTTTTAAGTTTTTCATGTAACGATCTGTTGAAGGCTTAAATGACAGTGCAATTGACACTCATACTACACGCGCACATTGTTATGCAGGCTAGATACCGATTACTGACAGCTCAGTTTGCTTAGTAGGTCCATTTTCACAGGCGAACATTGGCTATATTATTTGTAGGTACGTTACATATTGGTTGTAGGTACGTTAAATTGATGTTGCCATTACAAAACGGTCGGCAGAGCTTCCCCGCTATCGTGGCTTGTTTTGACAGTCGGAAAACCCATGGCTAAAATAGTTGCTATCGGAATAACCACATTAACTTCAAGAGTCACTAAGTAAGTAGTCGAACAGACAACGACACCGAGCATAACTAAGCGAGGGTTCAATCCCGCGTCCAACCATCCTGGTTTAGGTTTTCCGTGATTCCCTAAATCGGTTAAGGCAAATGCCTTGATGGTTCCTTTGAAAGGGCACGGCCGACTTCCTTCCCTAATCCGATGAGACCGATGACCTCGCTGTTTGGTCTCCTGCACCAAATCAACCCAACACCGAGCTTCAGTGGTTGCTACCGACCAAGCAATAGAAATGAGGGAAACTCATAAAATCGGGAATGCTGTTATTAATATTGTGGGCGCACCGGCAAAATCATGTATTACATAAAACCACAGTGAGACAACCATTTTAAACTAAATCACAAGCAATAGGTGCCCACCAGTATAGTTAATGTAAGAGCAGTAAATTCACTAACATTATGAAAATTAATTTCGCCAAAAGTAATTAATTTACTAAATCTTGAGACACACCATTGGATCCGACTGAGCAAGTACTATTTAATGACACCATCTAATTTCATATAATTATTTTATTTCAGCTACCAACTACAGCTAATTATTGTCCATCAATAAACTTCATTGGCACTAATTAAAAGTTTGCCAGATACGCAAACGCAGCCGGGGCTGGCTATACACAACTCCTGGTTGCCGATGGGTGAAACTCAGCCGGTGCACGGCATGGAACATCAATGGCTGCCATCGACCAGCTATAGATTGCTTGCCTGTAGTCATACTATAGCGTTTATTTTGTTTAGATATAAGCACTAGCGGCCAAAACCCAGGAAATCTAGAAAAGCTAGGAAATCATATTCCATCATGAATAAATTAATCATGCAGAACACCAGCACCGGTAATTTTATGATAGGTGCAATGATCGAGAAGTCACAGACTAGAAGATGTTTGAAAAAATCATGATTACTCCAAAAGTAATTAAGTCAAGTCGGGGCTTGTGGATGCTGTAGTGCCGTCATGGCATTTTGTTTCGCGAACTTCGAATCTGTTTCGAGATTTTTTGGGACTTACGTAATTTTTTTGATGGATCTCCTTGAAAAATGAGTTTACACACAATTTCACATTTTATTATCGTCGTCACGACAGTTAAGAGCATTAGTTTGACCAAATGAAGTGAACTGTTCGCTTAGAGTGCAAGCTTTTTAGTGTTGGTGGCTACAGTTGTTGGCAATCTCCTGCTACGCCCCCCCCCCTTCCCCGACACAGAATTCTCGCGAAGTTTGCATGAGAGCTAGACATGCACTTGACCCCCTTCTTACCTACCACCTAACTGCTAATTGATTATGTGCACAACGGTAACAAAAGGAACTGATGGTGGACCCTGCTGGTTGGTAAAATAAGGTGTGCACACAATATTTTAATAAAAATCATAATCTACTGAGTAAAAAAAAAAAGGAATTTTACTATAATAAACGACAAGAAAAGGATTCTGCTTCTATCTACGAAATGTTATGCGGATTAAATGTTACAATGAGATATATTATTAGTCAGAACATAAAGGTACTTTATTGTCAAATCAAACAGTAGGCTAAAGGATAGGGTACACTGAACTATTGCCGGCCGGGGTAGCCGAGCGGTTCTAGGCGCTTCAGTCTGGAACCGCGCGACCGCTACGGTCGCAGGTTCGAATCCTGCCTCGGGCATGGATGTGTGTGATGTCCTTAGGTTAGTTAGGTTTAAGTAGTTCTAAGTTCTAGGGGACTGATGGCCTCAGAAGTTAAGTCCCATAGTGCTCAGAGCCATTTGAACCATTTGAACACTGAACTATTATGAGAATAAGAGTTGGCTCGAGAACAAGAGTCTCCTTCTATCTGTGATGCAATAGATTGATGATAATGACTGGAGGTCCTAATGAATCAAGTATTACTCCCCAGACTATAACGCAGTATTGCGATTAGTAGTGAGGTCTCAAATGGGAACACATGGAGAAGCAAACAAGATGGACTTGTAGCAAAGTGAGCATGCATGCTGCTGAGGACTTCAGTATAAAAATGATAGGTCCTACAGTGCCAGAGCCGCAAAATACTTTACCAGTCCTGAAACCTGGAGCACGTCGTCGGTGGGCAGCGATCTGGTGATGTAGGCGCCGACTCCTGCTGTGCAGCAACTCCGTTTCAACCCGTGGCCTCGAATGCTGTCCGATAATTCTAAGTTCTGCTCGCATCGCCGAAGCAGAGAAACTCCTGGACGCGCGAGGATGTATCTCTAGGAATAGACACATTAAAACCGCCTAAACTCGCCCTGTCGGTACAGGCGCGAAAACGCAGAGTAAGAAACTGGATTATGACCGAAGTCATGCTCCTCAGCGATTCCGAAAAAGTGCCACTAAGTCGTAAGACCATCCGATTCCGACGGGGATCAGATCCCAAATACCATGAGCCCGCGCAACGCAAGAGCGAAGCCAACGTTACTCAACTCCCCATTACCCTCGAAAAGCCGCGAATTCGCATTCAGTACTGATTCCAAAATTCCCCCACACTATCTTGGAACATCATCCGCGCCAATAGTGATCGTTACTTCCAATTTCGTGCAGGGCTTTATGACGTCAGCTGGCCTTCGTTTAGCCGGCCGCGGTGGCCGTGCGGTTCTGGCGCTGCAGTCCGGAACCGCGGGGCTGCTACGGTCGCAGGTTCGAATCCTGCCTCGGGCATGGGTGTGTGTGATGTCCTTAGGTTAGTTAGGTTTAAGTAGTTCTAAGTACTAGGGGACTTATGACCTAAGATGTTGAGTCCCATAGTGCTCAGAGCCATTTGAACCATTTTTTGGCCTTCGTTTAAGTTGACCAATGATGCCTCTGCTATTTAGCTGGTGGCACTGAACTTGTCATTTGACCGGCTACAAAAACAGCATGCCAACATACCTGCCATCTGGCGCCAGACAGTCGCGCCCAGCAGGGCACGGTCCACAAGTATTCTCAGAATCATGAAGAAAATACAGCCAGTCGACGCCAGCAGTGTCCGTTCCAGACGCGCCGGAATGGTAAACACATAAACTGCGGCGACACTCAGACGGCTCGCATGTCGTTTCACCGTCCTTACAATTGGCGAAACTCGACCGAGGTCAGTCGCCCTGTATTCACGGAAGTGCAGCCCCCCACGAAAACGCAGTGTGTCGCGTCCTCCAGTGCTCGCCTCGCAACAATCCACCCAGGGAAGTACCAGAGATAACTAAAGGCAAGACCATGCACAGTTCCCAACATGCACAGCAATCAAGTGAAAACTAATTTCTACATCTACATGTTGTAACCTCCTCGCAGAAATGTAAAACAATTATAATGAGCCAAATGTTAACTCCCCACAAAATTATGTTAAATAATAATGCAAAATGGAGCCAAGCGTAACCTCGCCACAAAAATATTGTCAATGTTAATGACCCAAATGTAAACTCCCCACAAAAATTAAAGAATGAAGATTGTTGAGCATAAACCCACACAATAATATTGATTAAATAATGAATCATGAACCGTATGTAACATCTCAACACAAATGATTAAACCTGATAAATTTTATAAGGACAGCAGCGCTGACCTTCGGCCCTGTATTCTGAATAACAAGAGAAAAATTCTTACCTCAGTAAAACTGCAACTATATCTGCTCTTATTTATCGACACAGCTTCGTGCAATGCTGGCGTATATTTAATTTTGATTCTTGGAGGAAATGCATAGGAAATATTCTTTAAATTGAAATGAATGTTTTTCTTTAAAAGAGTTACTTTATAAAAAAATATTATTGGGGCATTTTTGAACAAATTAATTACAATTAACATACATTACTAGATGTGCGCAATGCTGCTTCATTACCTTCTACAACAATACTCATCGTCCACCACAATCCTGACCAGAGTCGCGAGAAGAGCACGCCGTCGACGCATGCCGACGCCCGCTCAGTATAACCGTCCACTCGCTACTACTGTCGACTGACTACTCCCTCAGCCGACTCGCTACACACAACAACTGTTCCTGCCGACTCGCTACATGCTACTGTGTCGACTGAGTACAACTGAATACTCGCGCGGTCAAGCGCAGACTAGCAACGATAAATAACTCTCTGGTCAGAGATTCTGTCATGCCTCGCCATCGCTGGTAATGAATACATACGTGTTTCATAACCCTCCACTGGGGGGCAAAAATTTGGCAGCGATGGTGAGTCATTTGGACTTGCCATGAGCAACAAATTTTTTGATAATTAATTAAGTTTACAATCACAGAATATAAACAGATATATAGGTGCAGAACATGAAATAAATATAGTGCACGTGCACTGAGTACAGAACATATCAGGCAATGACAAAATATATATACAATGAGTACAAAACATATTCACAAATGGCAAAAGTGCACACGCACAGTAGTACAGAACATATCAGCAAATCATAAAAAATGTATATGCAATGAGTAGAAATCATGTTAACAAAATGACAAAAGTGCGCATGCACTGTAGTTCAGAACATATCAGCAAATCACAAAATGTATATGCCATGAATACAAATCATGATAACAAAATGATTTTTACTATGTTACAAGAATGAGGATAGGAAAGGGAAGGATTGCGTCATGGTTGTAGCACTTTAAGTTGCACGCAGCTGCACTGGAAGTCCATATCTTTCTACAGAAGCACAACACCAAGTGAGGCAATCTAAAGTTCTTTTCCCAGAAGTATTGATCAGCGTAGCCAAGACACTGAAATGCCGTAGTAATATTCCATGTTATCCATTTGGTAGTACATTAGGTACACCAAACAGTGGGAGCATAATAGCATCTCCATCGCTCATGGTGGTGGACAGCATGTCGTGTCAACACCATGTTCCTTTAAGGTACATCAACGTAGAATTAGTGCAAAAACCAAAATACTGCTCCATGATCATGAGGATATACAGGACAAACGGATATTGCAGTAATTCCAGGTAATTAGGTCAGAAGGTGAAGGACATTAAGTCACATACTAGTCTTCATTGAGAATTACGCTAATAGTTGGTGGCACTCATTGCCCAGTTATTGAACATTTCTGTACCATGTATGTAGTATTACAGAATAATGTTCATGAGTTGTTTTACAGAGAACATTTGCACTCATTGCCTAATTATAAACCATCAGAGGTCATCATTGAAAACAGGAGCTAATAAGTGGCATAGTATTACAGAATAATGTTCATGAGTCGTTTTACAGAGAACATTGGCACTCATTGCCTAATTATAAACCATCAGAAGTCATCATTGAAAACAGGAGGTGATAAATGACATAGTATTACAGAATAATGTACATAAATCGTTTTACAGAGAACATTGGCACTCATTGCCTAATTATAAACCATCAGAGGTCATCATTGAAAACAGGATCTAATAAATGACATAGTATTACAGAATAATGTACATAAATCGTTTTACAGAGAACATTGGCACTCATTGCCTAGCTATAAACCATCAGAAGTGATAATTGAAAACAGGAGCTAATAAGTGGCATAGTATTACAGAATAATGTTCATGAGTCGTTTTACAGAGAACATTGGCACTCATTGCCTAATTATAAACCATCAAAAGTCATAATTGAAAACAGGAGCTAATAAATGACATAGTATTACAGAATAATGTACATAATTAATCTAATTATAATAATCATTGGCATTCATTGCCTAATTACAAACCATTAGAAGTCATTATTTGGGACCGATATATTTTTTTTTCTAATTACTGGGGAATGAAAATATTTGCTTTTGAGTTATTGCTGCAAATGAAGATGTGTAACGTCATTCGTCATGAGTCAGCTGTAGCAAGGTTATGAAACAAGTAGAGTATATGTGATCACATTCATAAATGACATAGGTTTAATGAGCAACTGCTTATAGCACATTAATTTCATGAATAATTTCTCCTGCAAAATACAAAAATGGATTATTAAACTGAAAGAATAAACGCATTTTATGCTGAAAAGTAGTGAATTTCGAATTAACAGGTAGTGAAATGTGTATAAAAAAATGTGTTCCCTAGCTGTCCTTTCCAAAACCTTCAGTCAACATACTATGCAATATAACACATACTGTCAAAACGAACTGCAACAAATACTTAGATAACTACATAGCATAAATACATAAACTTCAACATTATCCTCATCTGTAAAGAAAAAACTTCATTATCCATATTATCATAACTCCATTATTATCATCACCTGTAAAGAAAAACTTCATTATCCATAGTAGCATATTCTTCATCATTATTCATCATCATTCATTATCATCTGCAAAAAAATCACTTCATAATTCATTACACAATTATTCCTTATTTCTAGCATATTTCATCACTAAAACTAAGATGTGTAGTTCTGTCTGACAGCCTGCATCAATCGCCTCGTATTCTGAAAGAAAAAATTAGTTAAGACTGCTATTCTACGATGTGTATAGTATATTCTTGTTAATGCTTGTTAATTCTGATCCATTTACTCTTCCTCATGAGGTATTGCATCTTCTTTTGATCATTCCAAAGGTTAAATTCCCATTTCTGTTTAATTTATTTCATTTACACGTTATTTCTTTCTGAAAATGATGAACAAGGATTAATGTCTTGCATTTAAATCATATATCCATTGAATAAAAACTGGTTTATAGTAACATAATTGAGCATACAGCATAGCATGACAGAAAACGTAATATGTGAAAAACATCGACAGTGTTCAGAAGCAAAAATGTACACAGAATATCACAATGTAGCAGCAAAAAAAAAAAAAAAAAAAAAAAAAAAAAAAAAAAAAAAAGTGTAAAATAGTCACGATGTTGAGATATCATAAGCCAAAATGTCAAAGTCAACTGGTGTTTGTTATATCTTAACTATTTCATAGTGCATACAAACAAAACATGAAACAATCGTACATACATAAAAAAATGGAAAATATGCACGGTCTGATGCGTAACGACAAGAGTAACAACCTGCTAACCTTACTTTGTCGGGCACTTGCCAAGAAAAAATACGACAATCATCAGTAAGTACTCACATAAATATAATTGCAAAAATGGTCATAAAATGTGTAAGTTCATCTGGAAAAATATGCACGGTCTGATGTGTAACGACAAGAAAAGCGACCTGCTCACCTTACCTTGCCGGGCACTTGCCAAGAAAAAATACGATATCATCAGTAAGCAGTCAGATAAATATAATTGCATAAATGGTCATAAAATGTGTAAGTTCATCTGGAGAAATATGCACGGTCTGATGTGTAACGACAAGAAGAGCGACCTGCTAACCTTACCTTGCCGCTCACTTGCCAAGAAAAATACGAAAATCATCAGTAAGTATTCATGTGAATATAATTGCATAAGTGGTCATAAAAATTAGCAAATGGCATTACAGCATGTTAAATCATAAAGTAGCTTCATTCAATAAAAGGTTTGATATTCGATATGTGGTGGTTTCCTTTGGTTTTTCTGGTTCTCAAAGTTTCGACGTGTACAACATTGGGGTGAGGAATGCTGCGAATTCGATATGGACCTGCGTATAGAAGTTCAAATTTACTGCACCTACCTTTTACTCTATTGGGTAAATAGTGTGTACGTACTAATATCTTCTGTCCAACGTGAAAGTCACGGCGTGTACAAATCTGTTTTTGCTGTCTTCTCCGGCGCTCTGCGGCACGTTTGATGTTGTTCAGCGCAATATCAATTATTTCATGGTGTCGTACTCGACGAGATGTAGGAAAGTTTACTAATTCTTTAATTTTGTTAGGTGGTTCAACATGTTTCAGTATAACAGACGGAGATAGCATAGTAGATTCATTTGGTATAGAATTAATTACATCCTGGAATGAGAGTATGTGTGTGTCCCAATCAATATGTCTTTTATGGCAGTATATTCTACACAATTTACCAATTCCTTTCATTAATCGTTCACAAGGGTTCGAAGAAGCATGGTACCTGGATATATAGATCGGAGAAATGTTTCTAGCTCGTAACATACGTGTCCATATAGCAGATCGAAACTGTGATCCATTGTCGGAAATTACTTTCAACACATGCCCTACATGAAATAGAAAATGTTTTATAAATGCTCCCGAAACAGTTTTAGCAGTAGCTTTGCGTAACGGAGTGAAGGTAACAAATTTTGAAGTGAGTTCAACAGCGACAAAGATGTAGCAAAAACCTCTATTAGTTCTGGGAATCGAACCAAAAATGTCTACAGCGGCCATGTGTCTTAATTTAGCAGGTACAATGGGATATAATGGAGGAATATGTGAAGTTGTGTCTGACTTAGCTTTCTGGCAGATTTTACAAGACGCTAAAACTCGTCGTATACGTTTCTCCATGTTGGTAAAATAACAGTTCTGTCTCAGTATAAGAAAACATTTTCTGGCTCCGTAATGTGCGTAACTTAAATGAGTATACCAGATTAATTTGTTAACAAGTTCGTCAGGAATACATAATAACCAATTGTTGCTGTCAGGATGAGAGCGGCGAAACAGAATGTCATTGCGTACAGTGTAATGGTTTCTAATGGTAACATTATTCCTATCTTGCCAAAGGTGTTTAATCTCTTTCCACACATTGTTTTTACTTTGCTCTTGTGCTATGTCCTGTAATGACGACGAAATGAAATTTTCAAATGCAACTTGTTGAATTTACATGACGCTGAAATTTGCTTTGCAGAAGTTGGTTGCGATGTCTTGCTGATTGTTGCTGAGAGAACGGGATAGTGCGTCTGCTACAACATTTTGTGTGCCGGGAATGTGAACAATTGTGAAATTAAATTCCTGTAGATAAAGTTTCCATCTGCTTAATCTGTCGTGTGTGAATTTAGCCGAAAGTAAAAATTGTATCGCTCTGTGGTCTGTGTAAACGGTAGTGTGTCTTCCATAAAGAAAGTGCCGAAATCTCGTAAATGCCCAAAGAACACATAATGTTTCAAGTTCTGTAACAGAATAATTTCTTTCAGCAGGTGACAGAATGCGACTTGCAAATGCGATGTTTTTAATTATTGTAGAACCATCTTCTTCAATTTCCTGAAAAATATGTACGCCTAGAGCGGTGTTAGAACTGTCGGTGGTAATGGAAAAATTTCTGGTAAGATCTGGGTGCGATAAAAGTGGAGCATTCAACAAGGCTTCTTTCAGGTTCACAAATTCAGAATGTGCTTGCCTATCCCAGGACCAAATAGTGTTTTTACCTGTCAATTGACATAATCTAGGGGTGTCTAAAGCAGAGTAATGAATAAATTTACGAAAAAAGTTAATTAAACCCAAAAAGCTGCGTAGTTGTTTCTTCGTCGTAGGAACAGTAATGTCACGTAAAGCTTGAAGTTTTCCGGGTCAGGTGCAATGCCTTCTGCTGAAATTACATGTCCAAGAAATTTTATAGAAGTTTTACCAAAGTGCGATTTACTGAGATTAACTGTGTGTCCTTGTGCACGAAAAGTTTGCAACAGTTGTTCAAGAATCAGATTGTGTTCAGACCAGTTAGCTTCTGCAATAAGAATGTCGTCTACGTACGTTGTGATTCTGTCTTTAAGTTCTGTCGGAAGTATTGTATTCAAACCGCGAATAAAAGCTGCAGAAGAAATAGTTAAACCGAATGGTAATTTACAAAATTGATAACAGTCACCAAAACAGAGAAATGCTGTGTACTTTCTGCAGTTCGGATGGAGCTGAATTTGCCAAAATCCCGATTTCAGATCTAATGTAGAATAAATAGCAGTACCGTGAAATTTCTGTAGAAGTTCTTCTAGTGTCTGTGGGCGATCTGTTTAATTAATAATAATGTCATTGATGTGACGCGAATCAAGTACGAGGCGAAGTGAGCCATCCTTTTTCTTAACAATATGGAGCGGGTTTATGTACGGACTAACTGCCGGTTCAATAATTCCTTGGTCAAGCATAGCTTGCAATTCTTTCTTAACTTGTTCTCTATGAATATATGGAATGGGATAATGCTTGGCTTTAAATGTGTCGTGCTGTTCGACTTGAAATTCATACATAAAACCGGACATAGTACCAGGAACGTAGCCAAAAACTGGAGCTTGCTGTAAAAGAATTTTGTGTAGTTGCGTGCATTCGTCGTCTGTATTTGCACTACCCTTTTTAACTTTATCAGAAATCGTCTGTATTACCTCAGAGTCGTCTTCGTCTGGAGTACTATAGTTGTGTACGTACGTATCTGTGAACAATGTGGAATTACAGTCTATGCTACGCGATACGGAAATGACCTCTTTACAATTAATTGTTTGCTCTTCCGCAGATAAAGAGTGCTGAAATTCTAAAGCCAATTGTACATTTTCATCCTTTAGCATTAAATAGGAATTTTGAAAACCAATAACTGCGTCGTGTTGTACCAGAAAATTCGTACCTAGAATAACGACTGTTGTCAATAAGGGAACAATCCAAAAATTTGAGTGAAATGTATGACCTGCAATACAAAATGATAAATGTGTCTGTAATTTAACATCTACTCCTTTACTAGATACTGCTCCTTTCACTTTCGTTTTGCCTAATGGTAATGTAGGATAGGTATTCTCTTTGTTACACTCGTTGAAAGTTTCTTCATTTATAACCGACATAGGTGATCCAGAATCGATTACTGCCGAAAATTTCAATGATCCAATTTTAATTTCGATGACAGGGTGTGAAATGGTATTTTGAACAATTGGTCTTTCCTGCAAAAGAGTGTCTCGGATGTCGTCAAAAGTAATAATATTTTCGTGAACAACATTCTGCGTGTCTAAAGTAGTGCTTGTGTTACTGGAAGATGCGACCTGTACAGTATCTAGTCAAATCCTATCTGACGTGTTATTATTTTCGGGAGGATGCTGTGGCATTTCCACTATTTGAACCGTTCTGTTATTTCTTCCAGACGTACTACGCTCTGGATGATACCTACTATCTGGTTCATTCATGATAATATGTTCTTGTGGATGATTTTGCTGTTGGTAAGACCGACTGTTATTAAATGTAGGCTGAAAATTGTGCTCATTGTTTTTACGTCTGTCGTGATAGTCATTTCTATACGGTGCATTCCGATAGGAATTGAAGTAGTGTGTTTTCTGTATATACTGGTTTCCTTGTTGCTGTGCATTACTATTTGTTGGAGCTGATGCTATACGCGTACGCGGCGAAACATTAAAGTTTGGTTGACCTTGTAGACTGCATTGTTGGTTTGGTATGCTAACCGGCTGGTTTTGTGCTGTTGTTGAGAAAAACGTCTATTGTTACCAAAATGTGGTTCCTGTCGCTGATAATTTTGACGATACTGATTTTGCCGTTCCTAAAGCGTCTATTACCTTTGCTATTGAAATTGCGTGGCTGATCGTAATTACTGTAAGTTTGTTGGCCTTGGTTGTTATATGAAAAATTTTTGTTTTTAAAGGAATAATCCGATTGCTGCACTTCTAAAAGCTGTAACAGATCTCTGAATGCCGAAATATTTTCCTTCTGCTGACCCGTTAAAAGTGACACTCTTAATGATCGTGGTAATTTAGAAATACATAATTGAATAAGTGCAGATTCACTGTATGGTTCACTTAGGCACTGGTTTTGTTGGACCATGTGTTCAAAAAATTGCGTGACAGTGGAAAAATTTGAGTTTTCATAATTTGGTAAACTAATTAATTGATCCTTAATTCCGCACTGTGTCGTCTTCGACCAATACGCTGACAGAAAAGCATTCTGAAATTCTTCTACCGAGTAACATTGTCTCGCGATCGGTCTCATACGAGTTGCCGGTTCGCCTTCCAAAAAACTGCAAATAAATTCAAGTTTGTGTGTTACGGGCCAAGTCGGAGGAAAAGCAAAGCTAAATTATTGTATCCAATCCAGGGGGTGAATCTGTGTTCTGTCATTTTTAAATACTTTAAATTTTCTCACTGATAGAAAATTTTTGTAATCAAAATTATCGTCTCTGTACGTCTGAACAGGTTCAGGATTGTATGGGAATCTGTTTGACTGTGACTGTTCGGAATTTAAGTCGTGTACTCTCTGTAAATTACCCAAATTATACACGCTGCGTGAATCTGACAACTGTTCGCAAAGTGGCGTCTGCTGTGATGTGTTAAACGCTGCAACATTTTTCATCTGTGTTACTTCTTGCTGTAAATTTGACAACTTTCTACGTAATGTATTATTAGACGAATCTATCTCATTGATTGTCTGCTGTAGATTTTGGAATTCTGGTGTTTGGTTAAACGAAATCGGTGAAGTATCGTCTGATTTGCTGTCATTATTATTTTCAATAACGTCAATACGACTGGCCAACTCATCATATTTTTTAGTCAGTGTTTTTACCTGATAATCGTTTTTAGTGTCAGAAGCATTAATTTGTTTTTGTATTTTACGTGTGGTTTCGCTAAATTTTTTAACGTCTGCTTTGATGACATCAGAATCCTGTGTTAGTTCTAATTGTTCGAGTCTGTCTGTCACTGTCTGAAAGTCTGCTATGTGTGTCTGTTTTCGATTTAAGATCGGAAATTTCATCACGTAATTCTGTGTTCAACTCTTTGATGGTATTAATTTCGTCTGACACTGTAGCAATATTGTTGTCTACGTATGTTTTTGCCTTCGCAAACAATTTACGTTTATCATCCTGTCTCTGTGCAGTGATTGTTTCCATGACTTGTCGTTTTACATTATTCTGTTCCTGTATGAATTTACGGAAACGCGTATCACTGTTTTGTAGGTGAAGATTAAAACGTTCGTCAATTTGAGTGTTCTGTTGGTCGAATTTCGCGTCTATCTTTGCATCCATTGTGCGCGAAAGTTCTGCTGCCATTAATTTAAACTCTTCACATAATTGTGTTGCCTTTTCAGAGCATTGTTTACCGACTGCACTAATTTCGCTTCTAAGTGATTCCGTTGTAGCTGTTTGCATATCCCTTAATTCTTGAGCAACAGATCTAATTTCTTCACTACTTTTCCTAGAACAAGCCTCAATTTCCTCACGTAACTGTTCTTTGGTATCATGACATTGCGCGGCAACGGCTGTAATCTGTTCACTAAGCTGTTTGGAATTGTTGTCTAATTTTTCATTAAGGTTGTCATGTTTCTCATTAAGTTGTTTAAAATTTTCATTAATGTTGTTTGAAGTTTTCACTATTTTGTTTGTGATTGTTGTCTTGTTCTATTTTCTGTTGTTTAGAATTTTCATTAAGTTGTTGTTTGAAATCTTCACTAAGTTGTTTGGAATTGTTGTCTATTTTTTCATTAAGTTTTTGTGTGAAATTTTCACTAAGTTGTACCAATAATGCCATAACCTGATCCATGCTAATATTAGCCGCTGTATTCTTTGTACTGTGTAATGGTGTACCTGCAATTATCACGTTTTGTGTAACCATTTCGTCATTCTGTGATTCTCGAAAAGGTTTCCCAATCGGATGTGTACTGTTAGTCACTACCTCGGAATCAAATAAATCTGTCCTACTTTGAGTATCCTGTTCATTTTCATTAGAAAAATTTATCTGTTCGTCACGTAAATCCTGCAAACCGGGTGTGTTAAACTGGGCAGAGCTCATTGCAACAGAACGCCCCGCGTCATTAATTGTCTTCAGATTAACAGAGGACACAATTGAGATCGTCTGTTCATCACTAGAATCAAAATCAACATTAGTGGTCGGTACACATTGATTGTCCACAAATGGGGAACTGTCATTATTACACTGCGTGTCGCAAGTACTATCGGTTATATTATTTGACTCAGCTATTTCACCCATTATACATCGCGATGTACTGTTAACAGTTTTTCGCGGCATTTTTCACAAATCAAAAATCAAAATTACTCACAAATGAAACAAAGACAATGCAAAATCCAGCAAACACAAATACAACAGAGAGCAACGAATTGCCGAAGATCTGTGAAAGAAAGTGACAAAATTAATAAATGCGTTGCGCCAAATGCTAATTTATTAAGTAAATAAGAGCAGATATATTACTACTTATCAGAAGATTCACAAAGAAATACGATCCTGGTCCTGATGTCGCCAAGTGTAATCTCCCCGCAGAAATGTAAAACAATGATAATGAGCCAAATGTTAACTCCCCATAAAATTATGTTCAATAATGATGCTAAATGGAGCCAAGCGTAACCTCGCCACAAAAATATTGTTAATGTTAATGACCCAAATGTAAACTCCCCACAAAAATTAAAGAATGAAGATTGTTGAGCATAAACCCACACAATAATATTGATTAAATAATGAACCATGAACCGTGTGTAACATCTCAACACAAATGATTAAACCTGATAAATTTTATAAGGACAGCAGCGCTGACCTTCGGCCCTGTATTCTGAATAACAAAAGAAAAATTCTTACCTCAGTAAAACTGCAACTATATCTGCTCTTATTTATCGACACAGCTTCGTGCAATGCTGGCGTATATTTAATTTTGATTCTTGGAGGAAATGCATAGGAAATATTCTTTAAATTGAAATGAATGTTTTTCTTTAAAAGAGTTACTTTATAAAAAATTATTATTGGGGCATTTTTGAACATTGGAGGAAATGCATAGGAAATATTCTTTAAATTGAAATGAATGTTTTTCTTTAAAAGAGTTACTTTATAAAAAAATATTATTGGGGCATTTTTGAACAAATTAATTACAATTAACATACATTACTAGATGTGCGCAATGCTGCTTCATTACCTTCTACAACAATACTCATCGTCCACCACAATCCTGACCAGAGTCGCGAGAAGAGCACGCCGTCGACGCATGCCGACGCCCGCTCAGTATAACCGTCCACTCGCTACTACTGTCGACTGACTACTCCCTCAGCCGACTCGCTACACACAACAACTGTTCCTGCCGACTCGCTACATGCTACTGTGTCGACTGAGTACAACTGAATACTCGCGCGGTCAAGCGCAGACTAGCAACGATAAATAACTCTCTGGTCAGAGATTCTGTCATGCCTCGCCATCGCTGGTAATGAATACATACGTGTTTCAGTGTACATCTACATACATACTCCGCAATCCACCATACGGTGCGTGGCGGAGGGTACCTCGTACCACAACTAGCATCTTCTCTCCCTGTACCACTCCCAAACAGAACGAGGAAAAAATGACTGCCTATATGCCTCTATACGAGCCCTAATCTCTCTTATCTTATCTTTGTGGTCTTTCCGCGAAATATAAGTTGGCGGCAGTAAAACTGTACTGCAGTTAGCCTGAAATGCTGGTTCTCTAAATTTCCTCAGTAGCGATTCACGAAAAGAACGACTCCTTTCCTCCAGAGACTCCCACCCGAGTTCCTGAAGCATTTCCTTAAGACTCGCGTATGATCAAACCTACCAGTAACAAATCTAGCAGCCCGCCTCTGAATTACTTCTATGTCCTCCCTCAATCCGACCTGATAGGGATCCCAAACGCTCGAGCAGTACTCAAGAATAGGTCGTATTAGTGTTTCATAAGCGGTCTTCTTTACAGATGAACCACATCTTCCCAAAATTCTACCAATGAACCGAAGACGACTGTCCGCCTTCCCCACAACTGCTATGACATGCTTGTCCCACTTCATATCGCTCTGCAATGTTACGCCCAAATATTTAATCGACATGACTGTGTCAAGCGCTACACTACTAATGGAGTATTCAAACATTACGGGATTCTTTTTCCTATTCATCTGCATTAATTTATATTTATCTGTATTTAGAGTTAGCTGCCATTCTTTACACCAATCACAAATCCTGTCCAAGTCATCTTGTGTCCTCCTACGTCACTCAACGACGACACCTTCCCGTACACCACAGCATCATCAGCAAACAGCCGCACATTGCTATCCACCCTATCCAAAAGATCATTTATGTAGATAGAAAATAACAGCGGACCTACCACACTTCCCTGGGGCACTCCAGATGATACCCTCACCTCCGATGAACACTCACCATCGAGGACGACGTACTGGTTTCTATTGCTTATGAAGTCTTCGAGCCATTCACATATTTGGGAACCAATCCCATGTGCTCGTACCTTAGTTAGGAGTCTGCAGTGGAGCATCGAGTCAAATGCTTTCCGGAAGTCAAGGAATATGGCATCCGTCTGATACCCTTCATCCATGGTTCGCAAGATATCATGTGAAAAAAGGGCGAGTTGCGTTTCGCAGGAGTGATGCTTTCGAAAGCCGTGCTGATGCATCGACAGCAACTTCTCTGTCTCAAGGAAATTCATTATATTCGAACTGAGAATATGTTCGAGAATCCTGCAACTAACCGATGTTAAGGATATTGGTCTGTAATTTTGAGGATCCGTCCTTCAGTACAAATACTGTCATCAGAATGACCTTATTCGGCCCATTGCCACTGCGAAATGATATAAAACATTAAAAAAACTGATGAAAATGAGAGGTGACATGCAAAAAAGGCATGGAACCTCTCAAGACTTCAACGATTTCAGATGAGGGGCCTATTCGAAGTAGGCCACACGTAGAGCCGTTGTGGGCGGCAACAGTTCATGGAGATTTCATAGGGTCAAAAATCAATGAATTGCAACCAAAGTGATAATTGATATAATTGTTAGATGATATAACTTCATTCACAACTTTTAAATGGTACATTGTATTGTGTACCCCTCTTGTGTACTCCTCGAAAGCCAGCTTCTTCTTTTGCAAATTTAAAATCGTGGTTTTCCGTATGTGTTTGCTGATAACGTTTAGTTAATATCTCGTACAATATCCATAGAAGGCTGACAGGACTATAGCTTTCGATGTCTCCTTTCATGTGAACATGAATCATTTGAGTATTGCTACAGTTTTGAGAAGTTGTCCTTTTCTGAAGAAATTCTCTGAATAAGTTTTAAAGCCTCTTTTGGATTATTTTTCCGTCAAGCTTTAACTGTTTGAAAAGAACCACCATCATAATTGAGTGAGGAATTGAAAAGGTGCTAAAATCGCTCGATGGACGATGCTACGTTCTACACAGAATGTGCGAAAGAATTGGCCTCTCTTCTACCATCTGTTTACTGTGAATCGTCCGCGTCATGTGGAAAAGGTACCTGTCTATAAGAAGGAGCGCAAGACACATGTGCAAAACTATAGGCCTATCTCACTGTCAGTTTCCTGCAGAATTGTGCAACATGCAACGTGCTCGCGAGACCGAACATGTCCTACATGGCTCCCGCAACCAGCTGTCGCGGAAAACGCTAATTGCTCCTTTCGTTCATGAGATACGGAGGTAGTAGGTACAACAGCTCAGGTGTTGTCACGTTTTCTCGTCTTCCAGAAATTCTTCTACACAGTTTATAACACTACTTTCCACTACAGCTATACCATAACCTCAAAGCTGGAGGCAGTTTGTAAAATGGAACTACTTTGTTTAAGTAATTATGGTATAAAGCAACAGAGCAGTGTTACCTCTGAGAGGTTGTTATGTTGACCATGTTGTACCTAACGGAGGTGGCTTATCGGAAGTGAAAGTCAAAACTACGTAAATATTTAAACAGTAACAAACAATATTTTACCTATCTACACTGTTCAAATGATAATAGCAACGGTCGCCAGCCTAATAAGGCATAAGAATGAGTAACATTCTTATTCAAGAAACTGAAAAAAAGTAACTTCAATGGGCAATCACAGCCTATAATTCGTAACACGAGAGTGCAATGAACTCTGGCACCCGCATATGTTCACGTTAAATAAAGAGCTAACAGTTATAAGAGAACATGGCTATTTGCATAATGGTAACAGAAAATGACATACTTTTGCCTTCAAGGCTTGGTCAACTGAATGGTCTCAATAATATTACTACCTGTATTCACTGTAGACTCATAAAATAGGCATAAGTTCATTATTATTTTTCAAACATTTTTCTATCTGACAAAAAATTGTAAATGTAGTTCACTGCAAAATTATAAACTGATCATAGGTTAAGTCTCTCTCAGCTAAATACCTTTTTATTTAGATTGATCATTAAATGGAATTCACTAATAGATTACCTCTCACTGTCTTTCGAATAAAAAGAAATGATTGTTTTCATAGATAGTGGTCTTTCTATTAATTGTTACTTATCATGAGCATAAAGGATAAACGGTGGATCCTATTACGCTATTAATATGCACTTTCAATAAACAAGAGGAACCCAATATTGTACAGAATTTGACTTGAATAGCAATAGTAATTAAAACTTTCTATAATTAAGTAACTTGGTGCATTTGAACTACTTTCAATGGAGTGGGGGCCCTTAATCTTGACCACTGCAGCAGATCAAACTTAACACTCTTTCATTACAGTGAAACAAGTACTTAGCAAACATGAACATATAACTCTCAGCAGTTGCTGTTCTGGACTTTTACTGCATTCAAACACAAAATTGAGATATTTGTAAGATCCTTTCAACAAATAATATTAAATTTAGCACACAATATTACCATACTAATTTTAATATGCTTTCAATGAAGGACACTCGGCAATCACTTTAGCATGGGAAGAACCCTAAGTGGATGTGTGACTAGGGATAAAAAATCAAGGTTGGTATAAGAGCTCGAGTATAAGTTACCTTATATTTGCGCACACTAAAACATCCAAAGAGCTGATCCTTCAGTGTACATTACTATAGTGTTCCATTACAGTGACTGCGCAATGGGGTGGCGATTGCATGTTAGTAGGTGGATTTCCAGGTAGAATTGCTGGACTCTGTCATTTCTTGGTAGCGATGATAGATACCAATTCCAGAATAGTTCCAGCTCTTTATCCATCCATCCGAGGCATTGGAAAGCTTCAGGAAAAGCCTCTCTTGGAACCAGCACAATACACAACTTTTACATGAGCAGTTGACAGTTTTGTAGCTCGTCCCCGACTAACTCTTGGTTCCACCTTTTCTACCTAAGCCAACCACAATTTGCGCGCGCTACACAGTTCCGTTCCCGAGGGGAACCACAACACCTTTTACATACAAAATAACGAAGAACCCTAATTGAAGGTCAGCAGTTTACATAACATCAAACAAACATATTAAATAAAACAGAAAATTTGCACATATTGACATTTCTACAAAAAATTATTCACACAGAAATTACAGTTATATACAGTAAGTTTTGGGTCTTTTCAATTGAGACAAAGAATTTAAACGACAGACACACTACATTGCATAGAATCAAATAATGACACCAAAGTTTTTACAAAGAAAGGAGTATACAATTTTGTGTTATCTATTCAATCAAACACATTTACAGAAGCTCAACGATGTAACATTAAATAAAACAAAAGGCAAAATAAATCAGTAGAGCATTAGAGCTATGATGTTACAAATTCCTCTCCGTCACATAGTAAACAAAGTAGACTTACCCTGCATATCCGAACTGGTATGCTACTGTATTGAAGACTTGCTAGAGAACAGGACTGAGTACGTTGTTTTCGGTGGGGAACTGAAGCACTCTGGGGACTCTAAGAGCACTGCATACACACGATATACACTAATGATCTAAAACATTACGAGCATCTGCTTAATAGTGTCTTGGCCCACATTTGGAAGACAATAAATAAGCGATTCTGCATGGCATGGAACAACAAGTTGTTGGTAGATTTCCAGAGGAATGCGTCACCAGATATGTACGTACAGGTGCCCAAATCCGAGTAAATTATAGTTTGTGGGCGTGGAGGTTGCGCTAGATAGCGTTCCGGGTGTGTTCCATCGAGTTCAGATCAGGTGGATTTATGAGCAAGGCATCAGTGCGAGGTCACTACCATGCTACTGAAACAACTGTATAACGAGTCTGGCGTTGCGACGTAGACCTTTATCCTGCTGCAGGATGTCAACGACACCAGGTAAGGCGTCAACCATAAAGGGATGTAGGTGGTCCGCGATTTCTACAAGAAGCACCATGAGAGCGCAAGTTTCTGTAGATGCTCACGACAAAAGCACGAATAGCCGACCAGCTTCGCCGTTTCCGAGATACTCTTTTCCAGTTACTGGGCCACAACAGACTGTGTTAACATTAGTGGAGATCCCAGTTTGCAGTCTATGCCATTGCTGCAGTGAGTCCCTATTCGTATCGTCTCCGCTCATATAGATTCCTTAATGTGTTTCGTGCCAGAAACGGCAGCGGGCGGCATTGAGTATTGCGGTGGGCAGCGATTGTAATGTTTTGACTCCTCGTTGTATGTATACACTTAAGAGGGATAGAAAAATGGTAACCCTGTGTATATTAGAAACGAGATAGTGCATGGAATTGATCAGTAGCATAGTTCAGCCCCTTCAATTAAAAGTGAATATTTACAACTATAATATACTGTATACAAGCTGTCCCAAAAGAAACATCGATAAACTTTAAGGACCGTTTCCTTACTCCGAAAAAAGAAAAAAAAAGTCTAGTAAACTAGAGCTCTAAAGCGCATGACTTCAGAAGTACGAGCACTTGTTCATCTTCGATGCTATGAAACATATCCCTCCTACGGTAAGCTCTTCGCTTTTCATATTTTGGGAGGAGGTAGTATGGACCAAAACAAGAAAAAAAGTCCAGTAAATATGGGCTGTAAAATGCATACCTTAAGAGCTAAGAGCACTTTTTCAGTAGAAGAGCTGTGTTTCACACTAGTGAAGATGAACAAGTGCTCATAAATCTTAAAGTATGCATTTTAGAGCCTCTGTTAATTGACATTTTTTTCTTGTTTTGGTAAACATTTCCTCCTCTCAAAATATGGAAGGCAAAGATCTTACAGTAGAAGACATCTGTTCCTACTGTCGAAGATGAACAAGAGCTCATACCTCTTAAGATATCCATTTTAGAGCCCACGTTTACCAGACATTATTTACTTATTTCTGTTTAAGGAACCTGTCTCTAAAATTTGTCGGTGTTCTTTTGAATACCTTATATACTTACAAGATCGACTTTCTGTTTGTAATTACCTTAACCTTTGTCTTATCTGTTGTCTCTGTTTCTCGTATCTATTATTACCTTTTAATTATTATATCATTTAGCCTATTACTGAAGCAGAATTTAATTAATAAATCGCTTCTCTCTGGTATTTACCGTTGGGTGACAGTTTTATTTCTTTTATCCAGTCTTTTAATTTCATTGGTGATTTTATTGTACGAATTTAGAATTCAGCAACGCAGCACAAGTAGCGCAGGTCCTTTGCTGCTGGTAAGACAAAAGCTCACTTCGCTTGCAGAACTATGTGCAGCAAAGCGCAGACCGAAGTTCCTCAACAATTCTAATTTCCAGTCTGCTCGGTGGCTGCTTGCCAACGAGTTTGTTGTCAGCTGTTGGAAGTAATTATACAACTGAATCTGCGGAATGCATGCAACATTGTGCTTTTAGAGGTGTAAGCCAAATGTTGCTCTGTTAATCTGTGTCGTGTCCATTAATGAATCAGAAGGAAATTGTTTTCTGTTGACGACAATTTGGAGCATAAGATAGTCAGTAAAATACAGAATACTAGTAGCTGAAGCATACAGGATGCATCCTTTCGTATCCAAAAATTTGTGTAACAGCTGTTGCAAAATTTTCCATCATATTACTGATAATATTATTTCCTGACTAGACACGTTCATCGGATGCTAGTATCATCAGATACACGTGGCCTTGATGGTAACTCGTTAGAGGATTGAAGCACCGCTCGCATTATCGTCAACGCAAAATTCTTGAAGATGCATATAACAGTTACCTCTTTGGGGAGGATATGGTTTTGTTTGACGTCTGGACAAGTTACGACTCTTGTTAGTGAGATTATTGGGTTCTTTAAGCATTTTATTTGAGTACCAGAACAACGGAGTTATTCCAAAATTTGCCAGATTTGCACATTTTATAAAATGAACTTCCATGAATAAAATTTTTCGAAAGGCTGTTTCTGTTATTGTTAAGGAGAGGTTTGCGCATCAAAAACTGAACTTGGTTGCTGAACAACTGAAGCTGTATGTGGAGTTATCGTAAAACTGGGGGAACTGGATAGATGGAACTACATGGCCCAAATTCATTTGGTTTTGTGAAGTTGTCTCAGTCAGACCGCAAAATGTAACAGATATGAGATGTAATCGCAGTAAGAAACCGCAATTCGACACTCCATCATTAATAGAACGGGTGGAGATCTGGATGATGCTACTATGATGTTTTCGGCTAAATGATTGAACTTTAGACCTACAGCGAAAGTATCGCTAACACCCACGTTCATCAAAGCTGTTGAAGCTGTTTGGCCACTTTCCGCGGATTCCGTACAAGAAATCTGATGTGATATGTGCCGGGCTATTATGAAAGTTCGCCCGCCAAACAGAAATACGTCTGCAGCAGAATGGTCTGCACCGTGTAACGCAGCAAGTTATTAGGATATAACATTCCTTTGCAGTAAGGCAAGCAGCCGTCTACTAAGGTGGCTGCAGGATGGTTACAGTATGTTTTTTTCTCTCTGCTCACTGCACAGCTGACGATGCCAGCCGTGAGAATTGCATAGCGTGACATTCAGTCGATACGAAGATTCATACCCTCTACAAATCTAAATAATTCATATTAGTTATTATCCGATTTTGTTCAAATTTGGCACACAGCCTTTGGTTAGTAACGGAATGATGCTGTCAAAATTTCATATTTTTATTTATTATAGTTCTGGAGATAAAGAGAATTACCTAAAAGTCCTAAAACCTACGCTTGTTTTTTAAAACCAAGTTAGGAACAATAACAGATTGACTTTCATTATCATTGGAAGCCATTACAAAGTTGTCAGTGCATAAAAATCAATTAATTAGAATTTTATTTTTAAAACTTTAGTCACTTTGCATTACGTAATACAAAAATCGGTCAAAATTATTATTTGATTATATTGTGCTGTGTGAGGGCATGAGAATGATTTAGTGTATGTGGGACATACGTTAAAATTTAATATATTATTTTACGTAAGAACTTGTGCAAACAAACAGTGGTAAAGTTATGTTGCAACCACAAGTCAGGTGACGTATGTCTGTGTGGGCATGTTTTTGTATAAAAGCAGCCAGAATGGCACTTAGAGGCGGAATAAGTTTATTTATCAATTGGAAGAATTTTTCGCACTTTGCTAATTTTGATTAAACATAATACAAGAAATTGAAGTTTTTCTAACATTAGTTACTATCAAATTAGTGATTGGCTAAGGCCAGATTTGCCACGAGAATGACCAGGAAGGAAAGTTATGATTGGCCGTTTAGATAAACAGACAATCAGAATTAAGCTGTTCCCACACGAAAAGAGGAGTGTGCAGAGAGGAGAGTACCTCGGGGGAGTCGCTTGCTAGCCGGACTACGGATAACATGATGTCAAATCGCTCCTAAAAACTACTCTGTAAGAGGACCAAATAGTGAGCTAATTTCGGTTCGAACATATCGTGACTGAAGCGACTGGAGTTACGAACATTTTATTCAAAGTTTGATGTTTCTAAGTTAAACAGTTTGAGAGATGTGAGCGTGTGAACTTTCTGGTCGAAGTAACAATTCCGCGTGGCGTGTTTCGTGCTCTGTACGAAATATTTTGGGGAGCACTTCTTAGGGAGAAGACCACTGAAACGACCGAATGTTTAACTCGCTAATACTTGCGTGTCTATGGCTCGTAGAACGTGAAAATTATTCAGGTCGGACTTCCAAAAATGCTGGCTGCTTTTTCGAGAGAATATTTGTTATACAGACAGTAAACTTCCAATGACAACGTTTCACCATATTAAATATGGACTTGATAGCCATTTCATGTGTTTCAATATAAATAAAAAAACAAAGTTCATTTAATTTTAAACGCTTTTCTGTAAATAGATTGAATATCCCGAACGCCCGATTTTTTAATCATGAACTTCCAGGAGCTGACTTTCAACTAGAGTTACGCGGCCTCTGAGTGGTAGGTATTACGTAGTGGTTTCATCAACGCTGCGTTATACTGGCGAGCACGTATCTGCTACCACAGAGTGAAGGGACATCGGCAAGAATCCTATCGAGGTAGGTAGACTGAACGATAGCATTAACAACAACACAGACGACCGATCCTGCCTCGCCGCAACTGCATGAACTTCGCCAAAATACTCAGACGGTGGTTCGTCCATCTGATAAAGGTAACGCCTCTATTTTAATGTCACGTGGGCACTGTCATGATAGGATGTATAGTTTATTGAGTGACTGCACATAGAAAGATTGATAAATACCCAGATGATAAGGAAAGCTGCAGCGATTGTGAAAACCTCACCTTTCCCTCTGAAGGCTGTGAGAAGATTGAAACCAAATGATGGTTTCCATCAGACGCTTTATGGACTCGCAAAATTCCATAAGGAAAATTTTCCTATGCAAACGATAGTGAGTAACATTGGCTCTCGAAATTACGACCGTGCGACACATTTAGCCTCTAGAAGGAAAAGGTACTCCTCGTAGTCGCAACACTGGTGACTTCATTGCAAACCTAAAGTACTCTGACTAAATAGTTCTATTAGCTTTGATGTGGCGTCCTTAATATCCATGTCCTCTTTCAGAACAATTATCGCTTATTGGAGAAAGTATCGATGAAGTCTTTACAACAAAGGGGTTCAAACATATTTTGATGACGACTTATTTTTGATTTAATAAAGAATTTTTGAAAGAGACTGATGGTCTCGCCATGAGAATTCCTTTTTCGTCCTTAGTGGCCAACTTGTTTATGGAAAACTTCGAGAAAAAGAGTCTGGAATCTACTAACTTGAAATAGTACTTTTGGAGAGATGTTGACGACGCATGTGCAATATAGGCTCTTCGTGAGAATAAAGCTACAAAAACTTTTAAAGCATCTAAATTTCATCCATGGAAATCTTGATAACCTGCCATTGTAGCAGCAGTAACCGACCTAACAACTGCGCCAGACACTTGCCTTGTACAGACGTTGCCAACCGCAGCACCGTATCCTGCCTGTTTACGTTTCTCTGTATTTGAATACTCATGCCTATACTAGTTTCTTTGGCGCTTCAATGTAGTAGTGGTAGCTCATCGAACTTGACAACGGCACAGCTGAAGATGGACAAACATGGAATAAGCACTGAATGTATAGTCACCCGATTGTTTCGAAAACAGTTGTTCAGTTTTAGTCTCATGTTCCATGTATCATTTTGCACGATAAATCATAATGATGTACAACGTATGATTTTACATTTACATCATAAATTAATCTGTAAATATGGCTACATGCTGACATTTATAACATTTTAAAAAAAAAGATATAAGTTAGTAATTTCTACCCGCCACTTGCTACGAAATATGGGGAATTGTGAAGGAGAAACATTTGCACTTTGTTTTCAAGTTTTCCTTTGTTGTCTGTCACACATTTTATATCACTGGGTAAGTGCTCAAAAATTTTTGTTGCAGCATTGTGCATCCCTTTTGGTTCTAAAGAAATCTTTGTGTGGAATAACGAATGTCATTTATCCTTCTGGTATTGTAATTGTGTACCTCATTGTTCCTTTGGAACTGCAAACTTCGTGAGGGAATAAATATACTGTGATGTTCTAATCAGAATGCCCAACTCCTTAAATCGATGTCTGCAAGATGATCGTGAGTGGGCACTACGTATTATTCTTACAGCGCATTTTTGAGAACTGAAGACTATCTTTCTCAAAGATCAGTCACCCCAGAACGTAATTCCATAAAACATTAATGAATGAAAATAAGGAAAATTGTCAGCATACTGACGTCCGCTCCAAGATTTTGCAATGATTGTAAGTGCAAAAACGGGAAACACCAGACCTGTTAACCACGGTTTCTGATGAATCTTAGATATGCTGGAGAGTACCTAGCTAACAGCTTTTCACGCAACGGCCCCTAGTTTCCTAGAAAATCGACGTTGAAGTTTTATGCATACTTCCCATAGCTGTAACGGTGTACCCTTCTCGAGAAAGCGAGCATAGAGCAGCGACTAAGGTTCACAGCGTACCAGACTGGCGGTACGGGTTCAAATCCTACCCATGTTATCATTATTTGTAATTTCATCTTAAATATTATCATTAAATAGTATACACCAAGCAAAACTGAAAATTCCTGACAGATTAAAACTGTGTGTCGGACCGAGACTCGACCTCGGGACCTTTGCCTTTCGCGGGCAAGTGCTCTACCACCTTTTTTTTTTTTTAGTCTCATTTTGTTCGTTTTCGTTCGTTGTATCTGCTCGGTGCGGACGTCGCAAGACACCCGTTTTAGTTCGTAGTTGATCCATTAACACCGTTTTTTTATTACAGAGGGCAACTAACCCTCTGACCGAACACGCTGAGTTACCGTGCCGGCAACCAACTGAGCTACCCAAGCACGACTCACGCCCCGTCCTCACAGCTTTACTTCTGCCAGTACCTCGTCTCCTACCTTCCAAACTTTACAGAAGCTCTCCTGCGAACCTTGCAGAACTAGCACTCTTGAAAGAAAGGATATTGCGGAGACATGGCTTAACCACAGCCTGGGGGATGTTCCCAGAATGGTCTTCATTCTTCTACCGAGCAAAATTATTCAAAAACGATCATTTTCGCCGTAGGAATTTCATTAAGGGGAGGTTTACTATCTTTTGGTTCAAAAAATCGATTTTTTTAAAAAAATTGCATTTTTGGATCCATAAAAGTGTTTAGAATCCACCCCTGAAACGGTTTTTCCGAATACTGGACGGAAATGTTTGTTGTTCGCGGTTGAACAAAAAAATGCACCTGCCTGAAATCGGCCTTTTTCACGCACCAGTTTTTTTCGGGAATTTCGACTTTGTAGCCGCCAAAAATTGTTCTGTGCGCTTGCCTGTGACTAAAACTGATAAAGTGATCAAGGAGTTTACGACGTACTACGGCTTGTTAATCCGACGGCATTCCAATTCGGTGGAACAGATGAAGAAGGTAATTTAGGCAACCTATTTCCACAAGTGTTCGACGGATGACCAGCCACAACACCAAAATTGTCCGGCTGGAGAAACTAGTTGGTGCAAGTGGTGCATTACAGAGGCTGCCGGACATCTGGACGAATATCAACACGACCAGCCGCTCTCCAAAGAAGTTCAAAAAGTGATTCATGCGATCTACGAGGCCCTTTCGGAGGACGAGTTATTGTATCGGTGCTTGGGAGAAAACACACAAAATTCAAATGAAAGTTGAACGCGTGTGTTTGGAAGTTAGCCACCAAGCATTTGCTGTCTGGTACGAAGATCGTGGAGATTGCGACTTTCCTGGCAGTGAGCAGCTTCAACGAAGGGTATTCAGCAATTGTGAAGACCACGCCAACGATGGACGTCACCCTGGGACCTCTATTCGACGCAGTTTGCCAAGCATTCGGACGACCACAGGATTCAAACGGCCGAAAACTGCTTGTCACCGGCCGTACGAGCGGTGTGGAGCAGCGCAGGATGACCCAGATCGAGCAGAACGCCCTGTATGAGGAAGGACTAGTTTATGGACCCGGAATAGCAGATTGAATGTAAGCTGCATAATACTGCATTTATATGTAGTCAAAACTTCAAACGCGTATTTCTCGAAATGACTTTTTTTTTATCGCGCGGTATGGTAACTTCAAATCTACTGAAACGATTGACATGATTCTTTGTTTCGACGAAGCTAACTAAATTGTCTAGGAGTTGCAGCACTTTTATTCCGATCCATCAACTATAAATATATTTACTTGGGCGACGAAGTCGAAAAATCGATGAAAAAAAACCATTTTCTTCAAATGGTCGTCATTTTGTTTTCTATGGTCCAAATAACTTAAGCGAGGTACCACTCCTAAAGAATCTTATATACTTCGCTAACGTCAACTCAATTTTGATTTTAGACGAGCCGGCTGACCTGTGACATACCGCGCGTGGAGGTCTAAATCGAAATTTTGTTTCGTTCCGACGGCACTTCCGCCTTTGCTCTTCGACGTTTCCGGTCGAAAAAACTCCAGTTTGTGGAGGAAATACCAATAAGCATTTTGACCAAATTTGACATTGATATCTATAACACGTCCCGAGAAAAAAATTCTGAAAGAACATGCTTTTTTCGGGCCAAAGATAGTAAACCTCCCCTTAACAAAACAATCATTACAGCACACCTTGCCGGCCGAAGTGGCCGTGCGGATAAAGGCGCTGCAGTCTGGAACCGCAAGACCGCTACGGTCGCAGGTTCGAATCCTGCCTCGGGCATGGATGTTTGTGATGTCCTTAGGTTAGTTAGGTTTAACTAGTTCTAAGTTCTAGGGGACTAATGACCTCAGCAGTTGAGTCCCATAGTGCTCAGAGCCATTTGAACCATTTGAACAGCACACCTTCTTCAATTGTGTATTCCGTTTGTGGTTCGTAGTTAAAATTCCAAGTATTTGGATACTTCAAAGAGTTCCCAGCGATGAGGAACATAGAAGTAGATATGAAGATGGTGATCTTGGTGATCTTGCAGCTCTCGAAAAATGAAATAACAATGAATCCAAACCATTAGCTGCTTACAGGCATTGATAAATATCAACGGGGACAGTTGAAAATGTGTGTCCCGACCGCTAAATTTCGATTACGCGATAAGTCACACAAATCTGAAGGCTGTAAATCCAACTAAATACTTGGGGTTACAATTACAAATAACCTAAATTGGAACGATCACGCAGATAATGGTGTGGGTAGAGCAAACCAAAGACTGCGATTCGCTGGCAGAACACTTAGAAGGTGCAACAGGTCTACTAAAGAGACTGCTTATACTACGCTTGTCCGCCCTATTCTGGAGTATAGCTGTGCGGTGTGGGATCCGCATCAGACGGGACTGACTCGAAAGAGTTCAAAGAAGGGCAGCTCGTTTTGTATTATCGCGAAATAGGGGAGATAGTGCCACAGACATGGCAATCATTAAAAAAAGGCGTTTTTCGTTGCTAGGGTCTTCTCATGAAATTTCAATACCAGTTTTTTTCCACTGATTGTGAAAACATTCTGTTTGCACCCACCTACATAGGGTGAAATGATCATCACTATAAAACAAGAGAAATCAGGGCTCGCACAGAAAAATTTAAGAGTTAGTTTCTCCCGCGCGCCGTTTCGGGAGGGGAACATTCACTTAGATGTAGATGTGGATGGAGAAAGCATCAGCAGCTGGGGAAGGACTCTACATACAAATGAAATACAATTTTGACCTCAATTATGTAATTAATACTCATGAAGCCATAGAACCCTTGTGGAGAAAGGCGCGAAAGCCTCCCCTGTGCGGAAAAAATATTTGAACAAGATTAGTCGTTCCTTCACAGCACAGTTTATTATAACAGTGTCAGGGTAGATATTCACTTACGTTATCTAATGTGTGCAAGAATCGTCTAGGTAATTTGTTCGGACTCTTCAGTAAAGAGTTGGCGGGTTAAACTATAAATTAAAAAAATGTAATTGTGCCCCTCCCAAAAGCAGGAAGTTTCCGAAGGTGGTCTGTAAAGAGTTTCTGAAATCTGTCATTCTTCCCTATGTGGGACAAGAGAAGTTTCTTCTCGTGATTGATTCGTGGAGAGGGCAGACCGATCATACACTTTACGATCAGATCTTTGCAGAAGAGAGAAAGTATGCACCTGCGTCGTAAAAATTATCCCACCCAAATGTAATTCACTTTCCCAACACTGTAGTGTTCATGTTTACAGGCACTTTAAAATTTTCACGAACGACATTAAAAATGCTCCATACTTGCTAAAGACTAATTAGAGAAATGTCTTCGAGGGAAAATTTCAGATGAATTTTCTGCATCACTTTAGTACGGCGCGTTCACTGGGATGATCAATTAGAGCTACGCGTAGTTCGCATCGAAGCTGATCGAATGAGGAAAAATCTTTTTAAATTTAATCGAAAAGTGTTTTTCGCTATTGGTTCTGGAAAGTCTGTGTGCCTGCAAGACAATAACTTTCATTAAATGTACGTGGTGCTCTACGATTATGTGCTTCGGTTGCTTCTTCCACACGTGTATCACCATCAGGAATTCTGTTGTAGCACAGCAGGCGATGCAAGCGATACAAGCGAGTAAGACGATTCTGTAATCTATTTTGTAAAAAACGCAATAGACAATTGAAGAAAGTTTGCTGTAATAAGTGTCGTATTAATGGGATCACAACTGCGAAAATTATTTTTGAATAATTTTTCATGACATACACTATTTAACGTTATTCTGGTCGATAACTTTTTTTTTTTTAAGAAGTTCACACGCGGGTTTGGAACCCACGCCGTCAGCACTGAGGCCATGAAATAATGCCGCTGTCCTACGCTCACTTGCTCGAAATCTGCAGGTATGCATAAAACTTCAGTGTCGAATTTCTCGGTAGCTAGGGGAGCGTTTCACGAAAAGCGATAGCCAGGTACACAGCTCAGGCTCCTCTACAACATACCTAAGACTCATGAAGTCCCGTGATTGACAGCTCTGATGATCCCTTGTAAGTTGTTCTAGAAGTTCCAAAATGTATTTTTTCCAGTTTAAATTCTCATGAATATGGGCACCTAAGAATTTTGGAGTCCACTTTATTCATTATTTCTCACCGTGTGTTACACTTATCATTGGTGTAGTGCCCCTGGAAATGCAGAACTGAATCTGCTGCATCTTTTTAACATTGAGGGTGAGGCTAGTCGCAGAAAACCAGACAGTGGTAGTTTTAAGATCAATGTTTACCATTTCTTCTGTTTCTGTATGTATACTTGGATTGAATATAATACTAGTGCCATCTACAAAAAGAATTAATTCTGCTTGTTGCGGTTAGACAGTACCGTACTATTGTCGCAGAAGAAGCTGAGTAGCACAGTCACCGTGGTGTCGTGGTTATGATACTAGTCTGTATCATGGAGGGTCCTGAGTTCAAAACACACCTGAACTGTAAAACTTTAATTTCTATATTAGGTTCGAGTACATTCTAGAATTAACCACAAACGTCAAGACTCATTGTACTGGAATGTTCTGTAACTGTATATATACCGTATGTATTCTGGCCGGAGGCAGTTCGCTCCACGCTCTTGTATGTGCAAGTGCTGAATAAACCTTCGGTAAGTGAAGTTAGTGTCCGTCATTCATCTAATTACACCTTCTTCTACGTGACATTATTCTGGTGGAGACGCTGGGTATTGGAACTTGTGATATTGTGATAGCGCACATTATCGACGACACAGTGGCTCCCATCAGGCCACGACAGAGCCGCCGTTTACGTGGCGAGAAACCAGAGTTCGAGCCATACTTAACAGATCGCAATTTATCGGAGACAGAAGAAAAAGAGGACGTTACGATGACAGCAGCTGTGTGCCACCACATGAGACATCCTTCCGGGTTCTCTGGTAACGATGGCCAAGATCCAAACAAGAGGCTGAAGTTATATGAGTGTATAGATGACACAGTGTGTTTGGCTAACGTATTTTTCTACTTGGAGGGCACTGCCAAGCAATGGTATGAGAACAACGAGGAGAAGTGCACAAGCTGGGCAGTATTCCAGGCGGAACTGAGCAAGTATTTTGGCGACATATAACGACAGAAGTGCAAGGCTGAAGATAAATTAAAGTGCAAGGCACAGCGTCCAGGAGAAACTACAGCATCCTACAGCCAAGACGTCTTGGAGCTGTGTAAAATAGTGGATCCTAGAATGAAGGAGGAAGATAAGGTTGCACATCTCATGAAGGGTGTTGCTGAGGACATGTATCAAGCCCTACTCCTGAAGGAAGTTTCGACAGCAGACGACTTCACAAAATGGTGCCAAGTATATCGAGACCATCCTTCAAAAAGAATTACACGCAAGAAGTTTGAACGGCTTCCAAACGTCGTATCGATGTCTGTGATGGAGGAAGGAACTGATTTCACAAATGTTCTTCGTCAGATAGTGAGAGAAGAAGTTCAGAAGGCACTTGGATTGCACGGTGAGCAAAACACCGAGACGCTTCAAGAGGTCATAAGGGAGGGAGTGGAACATACATTGAACCCAATATCTCGTCCTTCATTTCCCTTAAAAACGGTGAAGAAGTCGAGACCTAGGTGAATTTACGTTCCTACAATGCTGCATGAGGAACCTGTTTGGGCACCAAGGAAGACTGACGTCTGGAGGACCCAGGATAACCAACCAGTACGTTTTTACTGCGGACGACCAAGATATGTGGTGCGCTATTGTCGAGAAAGGCGGCGGATATTTGATGACGCCCGCGCCGGAAGACAGGAGACCGATCTTAGCCGACGCCAACTCCGGGACGACGAAGATGAAGATATGGGTACAAGACGACGTAGGTCACCATCACCGCAAGCTTACCGCTGGAGAGGACGCTCCTCAATACGCTGATCAAGGTCTCCATCGCCGTTTAGAAGCTCGCCTAGCCGCCAAACCTGGAAAACTAAAGGGTGCGACCTTCCTTGGAGGTGAGGGGAAAAATCCTCTGCCGTCGTTTAGTACAAAAATAATAGGAAACTACGTCGATATCCTCATGGATGGCCGATCAGCACAAGCTCTTATGGACTCTGGAGCATCATATGCAGTCATTTCGGGGAGGTACCGTCGCCAGTTGCAGAAAACCGTATTCGTCGACACCAACACATCTCTTCCGAGGGTGGCTAATGAGAAATATGTAAAACCTACAGGAAGAAGTGTTATTCGTGAGGGTATAAGTGGCCATACACAGCCCTTAGAATTCATCGTCTTACAATAGTGTAGTCATGATGTCATTCTCGGATGGGAATTTTTGAAGCTTCTCATGCAATTATAGATTGTGGTCGCTCGAAGATTATGCTAGACGAGATGAGATACTGTGCACAGGAAGATGCGCATCTGAGGGTGTGGAGACTATGTGTGCTGGATGAAGTGATCATTCCTGCAGTCAGTGCTAGAAAGGTAACTGGTATGTGTCATGCCATGCATCAACCCATGGATCTTGTAGTGGAATGTAAGAGAAGCATACCACTGAAGAATAACTTGATCATCCCAGCCTCTGTCGTCTCGTTTAAGAACGGATTCGGTGAATTGTGGATAGTGAACTGTCGCTGTCGCCGAGAACCGCAGATCCTTCCAAGACTCATGTGCGTAGCAAACGCTTAGCCGTTAATTACCGAACAGCTGAACGTCATAGAAACCTCCCATGAGTCTGTGGGCGAAATTGGCGCTACCACTACGAGACAAGATTTTCTAGCTCGATCATCGTCAGATCTCACTCGGGAACAACAGAAGAAGCTACCTGCCATTCTTCAAGAGTTCTCTGAATGTTTCAATCCACAGGTGAAGAGCAAATTAGACAAATCGACGGTGCAGTACCGGATTGGCACTGGAGACCGTCAACCAATAAGCCAGAGAGCATACCGTGGGTCAGCAACGGAACGTCGAATAATTTGCGACGAGATAGAGAAAATGATGAAGAATGACATCATTCAGCCTTCACATAGCCCATGGTCGTCACCAGTGGCTGTCGTCAGGAAGAAGGATGGCAGTTGGCGCTTTTGTGTTAATTACAGGAAACTTAATAAGATAACTAAAAAGGACGTTTACCCCATTCCACGAATTGACGGTGCAGTAGATTGTTTGAAGGGGGCTAAGTTTTTTTCAGCCATGGACATGTACTCGGGATACTGGCAGATCGAAGTAGATGAGGCTGATCGTGAGAAAACTGCATTCATCACCCCTGAGGGCCTGTATGAGTTTAAGGTAATGCCGTTTGGCTTGTGTAATGCACCAGCGTTAATGAACGATTGATAAAAACGGGGGAAAGAAATACAGTAGAAGAAGAATGGGTAGCTTTGAGTGAAGGCAGCAGAGGATCAAGTAGATAAAAAGACGAGGGCTAGTAGAAATCCTTGGGTAACAGAAGAAATATTGAATTTAATTGATGAAAGGAGAAAATATAAAAAGGAAGTAATTGAAAAAGGCAGAAAGGAATACAAACGTCTCAAAAATGAGATCGACAGGAAGTGCAAAATGGCTAAGAATGCTGAAGATTAGATGGGTAGATAACATAACTAATGAGGAGGTATTGAATAGAATTGGTGAGAAGAGAAATTTGTGGCACAACTTGACTAGAAGAAGGGATCGGTTGGTAGGAAATGTTCTGAGGCAGCAAGAAAACACCAAGATGCCGACTGTCTCTCAAGAAACTCTATGCAAGACCATCAAGACTTTGATGAAGATAGTAACTGTCTCGCTGCACTCCAGGATCTCTCTGATGAGCAGAAGATGGACGCCATGATATCTCAAATTATGCTTGCCTTAAATCGGTCACATGATGTGAAAGGACAATTTACGGTAGTTAATAGATTACTTTTCAAGAAAAACTTTGACCCGTTTGGAAAGTGGTGGCTACCAGTGATTCCTAAACACATGCCCTTACATGTTCTACAGAAATTCCATGACACACCTGAGGCCGGACATTTAGGATTTGTTAAGACACACGATAGGATGCGCAAGAGATTTTTCCGGCCAGGTTTATTTAGGAGTGTCCGTCACCAATTCCACCAGCCGAAACGCCTTTCCAGCGTGTTGGGATTGACCTCCTCGGACGATTTCCAACGTCTGATAGTGGCAATAGATGCATTATTGTTTGCACCGATTGTCTGACACGCTATGCCATTAAAAAAAGCCGTGAAAACAGCCGAAGCATCCGAGGTAGCCAAATTCATCGTGGAAGACATTGTATTAAAACACGGTGCCCCAAGGTCGTTAGTTACGGATCGAGGGAAAGTTATTCAATCGAATCTTGTGACAGAGATAAATCGTTGGTGCAAATTTACTCATCACATGACGACTGCCCACCATCCAAAAACTGACGGGCTTACTGAACACCTTAATAAGACCTTGGCCGACATGCTATCAGTGTTCGTCAATGTTGAGCAGAGCAACTGGGATGAGGTGCTACCTTTCGTGACGTTTGCCTACAACACCGCCAAACAAGACACCTCAGGATTTACGTCATTTTTCCTGGTGCATGGGGGTGAGGCGACTATGACGATGGACACTGTGTTTCCGTTACATCCTGATGACGCGGACGACGACTACATCGGCCAGGTGTTAACCAGAGCTGAGGAAGCTCGGCAGTTAGCTCGACTCCGCACGCTGCAGGCTCAAGGAAACGATCGTCGAAGGTATGACGTGAGCCACCGCCCTGTTGTCTACCATACTGGTGACCTCGTCTGGATCTTCACTCCTGTTCGGAAGGTTGGTCTCTCTGAGAAGCTCCCCAGGCGCTACTTAGGACCTTATAAGCTTGTAAGACAGTTGTCCGATGTTACTTACGAAACTGAAGATTTCGACCCTGACACAAGACGACGAAAGATCAGAGATACAGTCCAACTCCTGCGAATGAAGTCCTATAAGGATCCTCCTACCCAGGGTAAATTCGAAGCTCCAGCGACAGGCAGTAAGCGGAAGGGTGACGAAGAGGATAGTGGCAAAGGAAGTTCTAAGAAGATCACCGCCAGGGCGAACATCAGTCGTCGGGAGTCGGAGTATGCAGGACCGATGACTCGTTCCCGTACAACTGAACTGTAAATTTTTAATTTCTACATTCGGTCCAAGTACATTCTAGAAGTATCCACAAATGTCAAGAATCATGTACTGTAATGTACAATATATATATGGAATGTACAATATATATATACCGTATGTGTTCTGGCCGGATGCAGTTCGCTCCGGGCTCTTGTGTGTACAAGTGCTGAATAGACCTTCGTTAAGTGGAATAGTGTTCGTCATTCTTCTAATTACATCTTCTTCTTCGTGACAATATTGCACTGTAAGAGGAATGTAGTAACAGAGAAGAGCACGCTCTGTCGTGTGGAATAACGTAACTAGGTGAAGGAACACGCCATCAGAGAGCGCGAGGCGCAAAATATTGCTGAGAACCTCGTCCTCGGATGGCAAGTAGTAGTGGATCGGATAATGTCTACCTACCAGCGAGAGGCTGAGTGACTTTCTGAGGTACTCCCTCGGTTCACACCATCGGTTGTGGTGTTCTATAAAAATCCTTCCTATTTTCCTATCTCCTTAAATATGAATTAATAATTTTAGGTATTTATGTGTCCCATTTAGTTTCATGTTTGCAAGTATTTAAAGCTGCAACATCATTAAAATAATATGAAATAAAATAAGCTTCATATTGCATATGTACAGTTCAATACTGCGAAAACGCGAACTGTCTCAGTCACTTCGTGGCAAGTCGTTTGGCAGCAAATAATAATACTCTGGCGCTTGGGTATCTGTGGTCGGGCGCGCACTGGTTTAAAAGTTCGGTGCGAGCACTGTAGCTTCAGTCTGTTGCCTCATTCCGAAGATGGTCGAAAGATATGCGGCTGACATATAGGAGAAGAAATAGGTTTCAGCGGTTACACGCCCGGAATATAATGGACCAAGTTATGTTTCCTCTGTCTCCCACTTGTCTTGCTGCTGGAAAGTGCATCTGTGCTCTTCACGAACTCCAAAAATGTAAGTACATCATCTGAGGATGATGATGTGATCCACCGAAACGCCTAGTGGTACAATAAGCAAGTTGCTCATGCAAAATACTGCTTTATTTATGTTTCGTTACTAGTCGCAGGCCTCGTGCTGCCTGAATAATTAAATTATCTACAGCTGTTTTTAAGAACCTTTCCCAGCATCCGCCTCAGCTGAGTGATTTTTCAAAACATAAATTTATCCGTAGAGCTTCCCTCATCTCTCAGTTACAGACGGTGGAATGCCTGGGAGTTGGAATAACGTGCTCGATTACCGTTGCTCTCGCTGTGTTGAGATAGACTCTAGCTCGTTATTCTGGACCGAGGCTCTCGTGTAGCGAGGATAGATGCTAATTACAACCCCGCGGCTAATGAACAGGTCGGAGGCGGCGGCGGCAGCGGCAGCAGTAACACAATTACCCGCGGCTGCAGCCCCCTAAGTGACCCCGGCCATTCGCGTCTTCCGGCTCGCGGGTTAAAGTTTAACGCGACGCCGCGCCGTCTCGGGCGCACACTTAAACACGGCCAGAGTGCGAATGTGCGCTCCTAAGCGGGAATCGCTGCTCTCTTCTGCCGGCGGCGCAATTATTCATGGCTCGTTGCCGCTGCCGAATAGCCTGCTCTATTATTAAACGATGAGCTTGGGCTGTTGCGCGTGCACGAACCACACCAGCGTCTGGTGCGTCAGGTCCAACACCTGCTGGATCGCTCCCGAGAACCAGCTTATTACTTCAGAGATCGGAAAAGATGCAAGTTACAGTTGTTCATATTCGTAGCCATTCTTCCTTAGTGGCTATTTAAATACTACCAATCTTAAAGATAAGAATAGTAATCGCTCGTCTGTAATGTCACTTTTGTTCTCAATAAATGGTTCAAATGGTTCTGAGCACTAGGGGACTTAACATCTGAGGTCATCAGTCCCCTAGAACTTAGAACTACTTAATCCTAACTAACCTAAGGACATCACACACATCCACGCTCGAGGCAGAATTCGAACCCGTGACCGTAGCGGTAGCGCGGTTCCGGACTGTAGCGTCTAGAACCGCTCGGCCACAGCGGCCGGCTTTTGTTCTCAATCAAATATAATTTGGAAGGCGTTTTTAGCGGTTTTTACGTTACCTATGCTTTGTGGAAAACCAGTACCAAGCAAAGAGGAAAGCTGAAATGTGGAGGGGGTATATAGTTTAGAGGATCTACACAAGGGGGATGAAGTTGAAGGCAGTATTATAGAAAGGGAAGAGGACGTAGATGAGGATGAGATGGAGGGTATGGGTATGGTACTGCGAGAAGAATTTGACAGAGCACTGAGAGACCTAAGCTGAAACAAGGCCCCTGGAGTGGACGATATTCCGTCAGAACTACTGATAGCCTTGGGAGAGACAGTGACGATAAAACTATTCCTTTTGGTGTGGAAGATGTATGAGATATGTGAAATATCCTCACACATCAAGAAGAATGTAATAATTCCAATTCTAAAGAAAGAAAGTGCTGACAGATTTGAATACTACCGAACTTCCAGTTTAATAAGCCATGGTTGCAAAATACTAACACGAATTCTTTACAGAAGAATGGAAAAACTGATGGAAGCCGATCTCGGGGAAGATCAGTTTGGATTCCAGAGAAATGTAGTAGCATGCGAGGCAGTACTGACACTATGACTTCTCTCATCAGATACGCTGAGGAAAGGCAAATGAATGTCTGTATCGTTTGTACACTTAGAGAAAGCTTTTGAAAATGTTAACTGGAACAATCTGTCTGAAATTCTGAAGGTAGGTGGGGTAAAGTACAGGAAGTGAAAAGATATTTATAGCTTGTTCAGAAACCAGACGGGAGTTGTGAGTCGAGGGGAATGTAAGGGAAGCAGTGGGTAAAAAGGGAGTGAGACGGAGTTGTAGCATATCCTCGATGTTATTCAATTTGTACATTAAACAAGCTGTAAAGGAAACCACGGAAAAATTTGGAGCAGGAATTAAAGTTCAGGGAGAAGAAATATAAAATCTTCGAGGTTTGTCTGTGACGCTGCAGTTGTATTGGAGACAGGAAAGGAATCGGAAGAGCAGTTGAAGGGAATGCACAGTGCCTTGAAAGGAGAATATAAAATTAACATCAACAAACTCAAAACAAGGATAATGGAATGTAGTTTAACTATATCAGGTGATGATGAGGGAATTGGATTAGAAAACAAGACACATAAAGTAGTAGATCAGTTTTGCCATTTTCGCAGGAAAATAACTGCTAATGACTGAAGTAGCGAGGATATAAAAAGTAGATTGGCAATGACAAGAAAAGCGCTTGTGATGAAGAGAAATTTGTTAACAGGCAATATAGACTTAAGTGTCATAAACTGTTTCCTGCAGGTATTTGTCTAGAGCGTAGCCATATATGGAAGTGACACATGAACGCCAAACAGTTTGGATTAAAGGAGACTAGAACTTTTCGAAACGTGGTGCTTCAGAAGAACGCTGAAAATTTGGTGGGAAGATCACGTCACTTATGAGGATGTACTGAAAAGAACTATGGAGACAAGAAATTTTTGACACTATTTGACTAAAGGAAGATATCGGTTGGTGTGACACATTCTGAGACATCAAAGCATCGCCAGTTTAGTATAGGAGGGAAGTGTATGTGTCGTGGGGAAGGGGGGGTGGGCGGGCCAAGAATCGCGCAACAATCCCTGAGGGGAACAAAGAGATGAATACATAAAGCAGATTTGAGGCTGTAGGTTTCATTAGTTATTCAGAGATGAAGGGCTGCACAGGGTAAAGAGGTGCATCAAAGTAGTCTTCGGACTGAAGACTACAGCAACAACATGCTCTATGTGTGTTCTCTGGTCCTCGTGTAAGCGAATCTGGAGTTTCCAGTCAACTGTAGGTTGCATCCTTGGCTTTTCGCTATATTTATCGTTGCTGCTACAACCTTAGAGTTCACTGCATGTGACCTTGTTACCTAATACAAGTAGGTAAACGAGCCTGATTAATATTAACAAGAAAAATTAAAAGGAAGAGTAAGAGCTTTTCTTATCCTCAAGAAAAACAGTACACAAGTTAAAATGTAAGTCTCTATACACTACTGGCCATTAAAATTGCTACACCAAGAAGAAATGCAGATGATAAACGGTATTCATTGGACAGATATATTTTACTAGAACTGACATGTGATTACATTTTCACGCAATTTGGGTGCATAGATCCTGAGAGATCAGTACCCAGAACAACCACCTCTGACCGTTATAACGGCCTTGATACGCCTGGGCATTAAGTCAAACAGAGCTTGGATGGCTTGTACAGGTATAGCTGCGCATGCAAACACGATACCACAGTTCATCAAAGGTATCACTGGCGTATTGTGACGAGCCAGTTGCTCGAACACCATTGACCAGACGTTTTCAATTGGTAAGAGATCTAGAGAATGTGCTGGCCAGGGCAGCAGTCGAACATTTTCTGTATCCAGAAAGGCCCGTACAGGACCTGCAACATGCGGTCGTGCAATATCCTGCTGAAATGTAGGGTTTCGCAGGGATCGAATGAAGGGTAGAGCTACGGGTCGTAACACATCTGATATGTAACGTCCACTGTTCAAAGTGCCGTCAATGCGAACAAGAGGTGAGCGAGACGTGTAACCAATGGCACCCCATACCATCACGTCGGGTGGTACGCCAGTATGGCGATGAAGAATACAGGCTTGCAATGTGCGTTCACCGCGATGTCGCCGAACACGGATGCGACCATCATGATGCTTGTAACAGAACCTGGATTCATCCGAAAAAATGACGTTTTGCCATTCGTGCACCCAGGTTTCTCGTTGAGTACACCACCGCAGGCGCTCCTGTCTGTGATGCAGCATCAAGGGTAACCGCAGCCATGGTCTCCAACCTGATAGTCCATGCTGCTGCAAATGTCGTCGAATTGTTGGTGCAGATGGTTGTTGTCTTGCAAACGTCCCCATCTGTTGGCTCAGGGATCGAGACGTGGCTGCACGATCCGTTACATGCGGCTAAGATGCCTGTCATCTCGACTGCTAGTGATACGAGGCCGTTTGGATCCAGCACGGCATTTCGTATTACCCTTCTGAACCCACCGATTCCATATTCTGCTAACAGTCACTAGATCTCGACCAACGCGAGCAGCAATGTCGTGATACGATAAACCGCAATCGCGATAGGCTACAATCCGACCTTTATTTTTATTTATTTATTTATTTATTTATTGATTTATTTAACCTGGCAAGATTAGGGCCATCAGGCCCTCTCTTACATCTAACCAGGCATTCTACTTATTTTACATTCATATGTTTTAGTAGGCATGTTAAACTACATCTAGTACAAAAAGTGAAATAAACAATTAGAAAGGTACACCTGGAAAAATACATACATATAGAGTTTATATTCTTAGATCATAAGTACTGTTATAATTAGACATTATTGAAGAGACAGATTTTATATAGGAGTGCTGGCAGCAGGGAGTATGAGGGAGATGGTTCAAATGGCTCTGAGCACTATGGGACTCAACTGCTGTGGTCATAAGTCCCCTAGAACTTAGAACTACTTAAACCTAACTAACCTAAGGACAGCACACAACACCCAGCCATCACGAGGCAGAGAAAATCCCTGACCCCGCCGGGAATCGAACCCGGGAACCCGGGCGTGGGAAGCGAGAACGCTACCGCACGACCACGAGATGCGTGCAGTATGAGGGAGACTCATGGTGAAGGGAGGAGAAGAATAGAGAGACATGGTGAAACATAATTAAGGAAATATAAAGGGAAAGAAGATTGCGTGGCTAATAGAGATAGATGAAGAGGAAGGCATCTCAGGAGCAAGATGGGATACGCTAGCTTTGCTATTTGACAGATGAGGGGATTGCCCTTGTACATTAATTTTGTGGAGAACTTTATGAGGATGATAGTAGGAAATGCTTCAACTTCTTCTTAAAAGCAGCAGGAGATTGAATTTGGCGCAAGGTACGGGGCAGTTTGTTCCAGAGGCGGACAGCGGCAACTGAGAAGGAGTTTGCAAAAGTTTTTGTTTTGTGAGTGGGCACAGTTAGGATACCAAATAAGAGTGACCTCGTGTTTCGATTATGATGGCATGACAGGTTTTTAATCTCTGAAGCAAGGTACTGGGGTGCTTGCGCGACGAGGAGTCGGTGGAGTAGACATAGAGTGTGGTAGTCACGCAATTTGTCCGGCCGCAGCCACCCTAGCCGGGAGTATGAAGCACTAACATGATCATATCGGCGAATGTTGCAGGTGTAACGCACACAGGCATTCATGGTTAGCTCTAGCCGTCTTTTGTTTTCACTACTCATGCCTTGTTGAATCACATCACAATAGTGGAGGTTCGGTAGAACGAGTGCTTGCACGAGCTGGCGTTTCAAGTCCTGTGGAAATATGTTCCGAAACTTTTTGAGAGCATAGAGACAAGCAGACGTCTTTCGGCACACTGCAACTGTATTCTCCGCCAAGGTGAGATGCTCATTCAAAGTTACACCCAAGTTCTTCACTGTTTTCTGATATGGTATTGGAGTACCGTCGAGCAGAATAGGAGGTAGCCGTTCGCGGAAATCTGAACTTATTAATTTCTGATGGGCTATTAAGATTACTTGCGTCTTTTTTGCATTTAGTTTAAGCCCCAGGTTTTTCGCCCATGGCACTACTGAAGACGGATCATCATTCATCTGAGCGATTGCAGTGTTTACATCTTCAGGTCTGACGCTTAGGTAGAGCTGGAGGTCGTCGGCATATAAATGATATTTACAGGAGGACAGAACCGACGAAATATCGTTGACATATAAAGAAAACAAAAGTGGTCCTAAGACTGATCCTTGTGGCACTCCCGAGGAAACATGTTTCCAGGAAGATTTTTCATTTACGCAGACAACACATTGCTGTCTGTCTTTTAAGTAGCTTTCAAACCATCTCATTGCACTATCAGAGAAATTAAGCTGTTGCATTTTTCTGAGCAATATGTCAAAGTTAACAGTGTCAAAAGCTTTGCTGAAGTCCAGTAGCGTCAATATTGTTGCCTTTCGATTGTCGATGGCATATTTCAGGTCATCAGTTACTTTAATTAGAGCAGTGTTTGTGCAGTGATGTTTACGGGAACCGGATTGAAATTTGTCATATAGGCTGAATTCATGCAAGTGTTCAGTGATTTGGTCATGAACAATATATTCAGGTGCTTTGGAAACAGCAGGCAGTATGCTAATTGGTCGGTAATCACTGGGCAGTTGCGGGTTTTCGATCTTAGGGATGGGTCGAATTATGCTTCTTTTCCATGCAGTGGGGTATATTCCGTTCACGAGGGAAAAATTAAATATGTCAGTTAAGACAGATACTAAGATATCGGCAACATTCTTAATCATGGTTATACCGATACTGTCGTTGCCTATTGCATCAGAAGAGATTCTCATTATTGCTTTTCTTGCCGTATTTGTTGTTACATGTTTTAGATGGAAGGTATCGTTGTTAGTTATCCTGTTTGGGGATTCTTGTGGACAGTAATTATCAGCCGTGCTGGTATTCAGAGGTGCACAGAAGAATTCATTTAATTCGTTAGCTGACACATGAAAAGTAGTTTCCGATTTTGCCTTTCCGACCCCCAAGCTACGGAGATTCTTCCATAGAGTCGTGGGCGTCAGATCGCTGCATACAAGGGAGCGAGCGTGCCTGATTTTAGCATTGCGAATGCATTGTTTCACTCTGTTCCGTAGCTTTCTATATTCTTCGAAACGCTCGGGTTTCGGATCTGCCTTGAAACGCCTGTGGGCAGCATCCCTATTAGTCATCATTTGACGTAATTCAGCTGTCAGCCATGGAGCAGGAGATTTTCTTACACGGATTGTGCGCACAGGTGCATGTTTGTCATAGAGGGCAGTGAGTTTATCACCAAGTTCATTAATTTTGCCGTCGATTGTAGGTTTTCTGATTATTTGATGCCATGAGATTTCTGAGCAATCGGCTGTTAGAGCGTCAAGGTCAATACGTTTCATGTTCCTACAAGTTATGTAACGCGATTTGATCCTTGGGGGCTGCACAGAGTAGGCCAGGAATATTACATCATGTGCTGAGAGGCTAGGGGCCGATGTTTGACCAACATCTCTTACTTTGTCAGCCTGTTTCGTTGCGATTACGTCTATAAGAGTATGACTGTGCGCCGTATGGTGTGTAGGTTGTAATGGAAGAATGTTCATGCTATTGCGACTAAACAGTCTTCTTAGGTTTATTGCAGAGGGAGTGTCTCTTAGCAGGTCTATGTTCAAGTCACCCATTACGATGACATGTTCGTATTGTCACTGAAGTGAATGTAATTCCTACTGGAAGGAACTCATTGAGCTTATTTTTGGCGGCTTGTACACGACGCCAGTCAAGAATTTCCGACTATGTATATTTATTTAAATGAACATGAATTCAGCCTCTTTTGCTTCAGCAGGATTTGACGTACATAAGACTTTCGCTTTGAGATCTGTTCGTATATACGCACCGACCCCGCCACCTCGCGTTTTTGATCTGTCTGCCCTAAGAAATGTGTACCCTGGGAGATGAAAAGATGCAGAGGATATGTGTGGTTTCAACCACGTTTCGGATAAGAGGATTACGTGGTAGTTTAGTTGGTTGAAGAGGAGGCTAAGTTCTTCGTAATGTGCAGGTAAAGACTGGATGTTGCAGTGAGCTGCTAAAAGCTCTGACGCGTTCCGCTGAGCAGCCTGGAGTAGGGTGGCAGACTGGTTTGTCCCTTTGTTAGGCACTACCTGCCGCGAGGGGCACTGGCCGCTGCTTCCGCCAAGTGACATAACACAGGGGTGTCCGAGATTTTGCGCGCCCTGTTTGTGACACCGCGAGTGCCGAAATAAAGGCGACTGCAAGAGGTTTCCTGAGGTTGCGGGAGTATAGAAAATGGATTAGTGGTATTCGGTGCAAGGAGAATATGATCAAAATAGTGACGGTTGTGTGTCACTGTGTATCCTTTGTCGTAAGAGGAGAAATGTAATTAGCGTATTTGAAACAGCTTAGGGTGGAAATAAGGGAAAAGGGAGTGATTTAAGAGGCCGATGCTGCCAGCAGAGAGAAGTAAGTTAATAATTAATAGATTATCGTAGGAAGCTAGAATTAAATTGAAATTTACAAAAGTGATACTGGTAGTGATTATCGTAGGAAGCTACAATTAGATTGAAATTTGCTAAAGTGATACTGATAGTGATTTTTGTTATGAACAATTTAAACCGAAGAGATGGGTGATTAATGAACTAAAGGAGAGACTAATAATTGCAATAGAACTATTTCAGAATGGAAGAGAATAAACTGAGAAAATAAAAAAAGTATTAGCAGTAACTAAAATTAAGTAATGGTTAGAGCTACAGACACAAAAAAATAGTGAAAAGTTAATACAGTTACAAAAACAATTAGTTGAAGGTACAAATATGGGTATAATTAAAAAATTAATACAGTTACAAGACTATATCTGAGTATAGGGCTGTTAAAATTTGCAAATGGTGTTAAGTTTGCACTTTTGGCTCGAGTAGCTTCTCTTAATACTATTCAGTTCTGTCATGTTTGTGACTGTCTTCTTTCCAGCTGCTGTCTTAATGATTACTCTGCCATCCTGAGTCCACACATTCTAAAGACCGAAATGGGATATGGCACTGTTTAAAATCTTTAGCCGTTCGTGTGTCAGATCTTCCCTTATTGTAAGCCCTGTCCTTACTAACTTCTTCCTCTGGGTAAAGATCTCTACCCTTTTTCGGTACGAGACAAATTTAATTATTATTGGACGAGGTTTGGTAGCACCTGGTAGTTTTCGTCCCACCCGATGGCTCCTGTCAATGTCTGCCTTGGTCACTTCAACGCCTAATTTTTCACGCGCAACCTGTATAAGCAGGTTGTCCGTGTCTTCTTCCTTATTTTCTACTACTCCAAACAGTCGTAGACTATTTCGCCTTCGGTACTGTTCTAGCTCGTCAGTTGCGGCAGATAGTTTCACTTCCAACTCTCGTGCCTTTTTCTCGTTTTCAGACACAGACTTTTTTAGTGCTGTAATTTCGGCAGTATTGGCCTCAACAGTTTCACGCATTTTGGCCAATACTGCTGCCGTTACAGTATCTGATATAGTGCCTGCTATCAGATCGAGATTGTTTCTATCGCGAAGCGCAGCGTTTACCTCAGAGTTGACCAGCTCCGCTATACCGGGAGCCGCGGCCGCACCTTCCGCCAAGAGCGGGCCCGCCGCACCTGCTGCTTCCCCGCTGCTGGACGCGCTGCTGTTGACTCTTCTGTTTACCATTTTCTCGAAGATATTGGCAGAGCACAGAAAAAAATAGCACTACTGCACAGAACACTGTTGTTTACACGATTTCCACTTGTACTAGACAACACCACCTGCGAGAACACCTTCGAATTCAACTAAATTTCGCGAGCCGAACTTAACACGTGTTACACTGCAGCCGCCATGGCAAAGTCGGAAACGTGATGGTACGCATTCCTCCTCCTTACACGATGCATCACAACAACGTTTCACCAGGCAACGCCGGTCAACTGCTGTTTGTTTATGAGAAATCGGTTGGAAACTTTCCTCATGTCAGCACGTTGTAGGTGTCGCCACCGGCGCCAACCTTGTGTGAATGCTCTGAAAAGCTAATGATTTGCGTATCACAGCATCTTCTTCTTGTCGGTTAAATTTCGCGTCTGTAGCATGTCATCTTCGTGGTGTAGCAATTTTAATGGCCAGTAGTGTATATTCAAGTAAATCTGGCGTCCATACAAATTTATCCAAGACGGTAAAGGCTCCAAAACTGCAATTTTGATATAACAAAATGGTTCAAATGGCTATGAGCACTATGGGACTCAACTGCTGTGGTCATCAGTCCCCTAGAACTTAGAACTACTTAAACCTAACTAACCTAAGGACATCACAAACATCCATGCCCGCGGCAGGATTCGAACCTCCGACCGTAGCGGTCGTGCGGTTCCAGACTGTAGCGCCTAGAAAAACAACCGTCACATTAGCCAGTAGAACGAATCCTTACTGAACCAAAGTAGTCCTCGTCTCCCTTTTTTGGCTCTTCATTCTGTAACCACGACAACTTCACTATAGAACCATATACACTCCTGGAAATTGAAATAAGAACACCGTGAATTCATTGTCCCAGGAAGGGGAAACTTTATTGACACATTCCTGGGGTCAGATACATCACATGATCATACTGACAGAACCACAGGCACATAGACACAGGCAGCAGAGCATGCACAATGTCGGCACTAGTACAGTGTATATCCACCTTTCGCAGCAATGCAGGCTGCTATTCTCCCATGGAGACGATCGTAGAGATGCTGGATGTAGTCCTGTGGAACGGCTTGCCATGCCATTTCCACCTGGCGCCTCAGTTGGACCAGCGTTCGTGCTGGACGTGCAGACCGCGTGAGACGACGCTTCATCCAGTCCCAAACATGCTCAATGGGGGACAGATCCGGAGATCTTGCTGGCCAGGGTAGTTGACTTACACCTTCTAGAGCACGTTGGGTGGCACGGGATACATGCGGACGTGCATTGTCCTGTTGGAACAGCAAGTTCCCTTGCCGGTCTAGGAATGGTAGAACGATGGGTTCGATGACGGTTTGGATGTACCGTGCACTATTCAGTGTCCCCTCGACGATCACCAGTGGTGTACGGCCAGTGTAGGAGATCGCTCCCCACACCATGATGCCGGGTGTTGGCCCTGTGTGCCTCGGTCGTATGCAGTCCTGATTGTGGCGCTCACCTGCACGGCGCCAAACACGCATACGACCATCATTGGCACCAAGGCAGAAGCGACTCTCATCGCTGAAGACGACACGTCTCCATTCGTCCCTCCATTCACGCCTGTCGCGACACCACTGGAGGCGGGCTGCACGATGTTGGGGCGTGAGCGGAAGACGGCCTAACGGTGTGCGGGACCGTAGCCCAGCTTCATGGAGACGGTTGCGAATGGTCCTCGCCGATACCCCAGGAGTAACAGTGTCCCTAATTTGCTGGGAAGTGGCGGTGCGGTCCCCTACGGCACTGCGTAGGATCCTACGGTCTTGGCGTGCATCCGTGCGTCGCTGCGGTCCGGTCCCAGGTCGACGGGCACGTGCACCTTCCGCCGACCACTGGCGACAACATCGATGTACTGTGGAGACCTCACGCCCCACGTGTTGAGCAATTCGGCGGTACGTCCACCCGGCCTCCCGCATGCCCACTATACGCCCTCGCTCAAAGTCCGTCAACTGCACATACGGTTCACGTCCACGCTGTCGCGGCATGCTATCAGTGTTAAAGACTGCGATGGAGCTCCGTATGCCACGGCAAACTGGCTGACACTGACGGCGGCGGTGCACAAATGCTGCGCAGCTAGCGCCATTCGACGGCCAACACCGCGGTTCCTGGTGTGTCCGCTGTGCCGTGCATGTGATCATTGCTTGTACAGCCCTCTCGCAGTGTCCGGAGCAAGTATGGTGGGTCTGACACACCGGTGTCAATGTGTTCTTTTTTCCATTTCCAGGAGTGTACATCTTTTCAGAAGGATCGACCTCGATATTTCATTATTTCTTCGGCAACTGGCGCCACGCCTACAGTTTACCTACAGCATAGCATGATCGTGTTCTTTATACTTTTTACAATCGCTCAACCGTGTAAAACCGAATGAATTTCAGCAAGCCTTGATGGGTCAAATTGTTGCGATTAAGTAGACCGCAGGCAAAACGGCAGTTCTCTTGGGAATTGGGAAGTGTTGTCTGGCACGTACACGAGTACTTCAGCCACTATGCTCTGCTGGGAGTTGGAAGTGTCACTCTCTGTAGCTCCTCTACAAGGAAGCGACAGAGAGAAGATCGGAGACTATTTTGGCAATGTTCCGTAAATGTTCTCATCCCGCGAGACTGCAGCAATAATGGCGATACCGCCGCCGCAACACGAACACTGTAAAATTTCCCGTGAACAATGTGGCAACCAACCATTGTAGTGTTTATTAAGGCGAAAGTGCTTCCCCTTGCATTCAACAATATTAAATATGTGGTCGAGTAGAATCAGAGACAATCATTTCTAGACATACGTTAGAATGCTGAAATTATTTTTCGATCGACATATTTGTGTGAAAGACCTTTTTTTCGATTATGAATCTAAATGTCATGATTACGTGGCAACTTGGTGGCAAAATTCTGTGAAATTGTCTGCGTCTGTCCATATGCCGACAGTACTAGATAAAATTTATATGTCTTAATGCGCCAAAGATTATTAATTAATACTGAAAACTTGTTTTGTTTGAATCTATGTTCTTGAGAAATGCGAAATATAAAACGAGTCGTATGCATTACGGCTTTGCTGCCATTTAGATACGGCGCGTTCGCTATTTTCCCCTCTTTTCCCTCCTCGCGCTCATGCAGTGCGACGTGGTGGTAGGGCAAATGTGAAGCGAGGCTGAGCACTTCGGCACTCGGACCCGATAGTGCACCGCGAGCCAAAATCTTTACCACCCTTGACTTAGAGTCTACCTCGTTCACTCGCCCATTTGACAGTAATGTCAAACCATCTTGTAGCGATAGGGTTTTGGGACTCTGGGACGCGTCACACAGTTACACTGTATACTTCCAGCAATATCAGAAATTGAGTCCGCCTTGATGCAAAACACCTTGTTATTCGTTTATTTCTTTATTATCCCAAATTAGTTTCGGCGACAAATATCATCATCATCAGTGGGGTTTTTTAATCTAAAACATGCTGAAAATGGTATGGTTGTACAAAAATTGTAAAACATTATTACATTTTTACAAATCGTCTTTTGAAATATAGTTTTATATCGATACTTTCATACTACCTTATTTATTGTGTGTTACAGCATGTTTTAAGCAATTATTAGTTGTTTACTAACAGCCGCTCATATGGTTGCAGATGACATGATGTTCGCTAAGTGAAAGACGGCAAGAGAAAAAAAAGAGCACAGAAAATATGTCACAATGTTTCAAAGCGCCAAAGAAATCTGTGATAAAGCCATTACAGTTACATTTATAATCATAATTTCTGCAGAATTATCGCTGCATCTTAAGACTTAAACTCTCTCTCAAGAGACCCGTCCAGTGTACAGTCAATAAGATCTGCGATACCAACGATATATTCGTTTAACTATATACAAAAATGGCTCTGAGCACTATGGGACTTAACATCTGTGGTCATCAGTCCCCTAGAACTCAGAACTACTTAAACCTAACCAACCTAAAGACATCACATAAATCCATGGCCGAGGCAGGATTCGAACCTGCGACCGTAGCAGCGGCGTGGTTCCGGACTGAATCGTCTAGAACCGTTCGGTTCGGCGGTGGTTTAATGAAATCCTTTGTGCCAGAGGGTTTTTTGTGTCGATTCTGAGCGGTGGTGTGTCTGAAATGTTTTCCTCCGACACCCATAAGAAACCCGCGTGATTTTGACGCTGTATGTCGCGGTTCTGTCCTCTATCGCTTAGGAATCAAAGAAGGGGTGGAATGTGGATAAGAGGGGCTGTGAAGACCTTCCCATAGAGTGACACGTCCACGGTGACTTTTGGCAGAACTGTGTTGAAGTTTGGTGCCAATGTGACATCATTAACCCAATTTACACCTCAAATGAACTTTTCAACAGCGGCCCTTTTTTTCGCATTTGTCAACGCCTCGCTATTTTGAAGCGTTACCGAATCCGAGGGTGACGCGCAGGGCGTCACGCTTTTGCAGCGTTGCAAAGGAAGATTGTAGGCACCTCTGAGCCAAATTTCAGAGTTCTACGTCGCAATGGGAGACAATTACGGAGTTTAGAACACGTGATTCTTTAACGGTGTTGCGTAGTGTATATTACTAAACCGATGCCGGCCGCGGTGGTCGAGCGGTTCTAGGCGCTTCAATCCGGAACCGCGCGACTGCTACGGTCGCAGGTTCGAATCCTGCCTCGGGCATGGATGTGTGTGATTTACTTAGATTAGTTAGGTTTAATTAGTTCTAAGTTCTAGGGGACTGATGACCTCAAATATTAAGTCCCATAGTGCTCAGAGCCATTTGAACCATTTAAACTAAACCGATAGCGTAGAACCCATAACCTGTTGCTGGTTGCCTATCTAACCGCTTCGATGGACAGCAAATATTTCATTTTCAGTATTTCGCATACTTGTCGATCGAATTTAAAAATTCAAAATGTCGTCAAAAATCTACTCATCAAGAGTTACAATCTGATGTTAAACGTTAACTGAATAAGTCAAATATTAGAGTTATAAGCTGTGTGTGAGTATGTGTGTGTGTGTGTGTCTTGAGGCAGCGTAACTAACGCCGCGCAAATATCGGCACTATATTTATCCAGTCTTTGTGAAGGTGAGCACTTAGCGCTTTGCAACAAACCTTACTCATAGTGTCAAATCTTTACGAAACATCTTCTTGGCTGACAAAAGCCACAAAACGATGAAAGGAAAACAGTTTATCACTTACTACTTTTTCGCTGTTCATACAGTCAGACTTCAGCATCAGGTAAGACGTTTTATTTTACTACTTCTTTACTACCGATTCAGTTCGCAACGCAGTTTGCAGGCAGTATCCTCAGTGAATGCTCGTGTAAGATTATATCATCGTACGACACTTACTTGAGGAGATATTACGTCATAAACATTTAGATGCATGAAAAACTAGCTGTTGATTGAAGTGGAGTGTCAATTGCGCAGATTATTTTGATTGAGTGTTTCGTAACGAGAGGAGTTAGCGACTTCCAAAAAGATTTAAGTAGAATTTCAAAGCTTTCCTGAACTTTTTCTCACTTACATGCATGAAGTGAAATACTTAGTATACACTCATCCTCATAAATTAAGGATAATGCTGATACATGGTGAAACAACGCTCTGGTGGGCGGCGGGTTTAAATCACCTCGGGGTATGACCATGCGGTGCATTTGACCTGCAGTCGTCGCAAGGTGGCTCTGGCAGCAGTCCACATACACAGAGGTGTGTTGGGCATGTCAGAGTACGGTGCAGCTGTGACGCTACAACGCAGTCCTTGCTATGAATTTTTTCGCTTACTTAACACAATACGATGTATTGTCTAGTGTAAATATATATTGTAAATACTATGTTTAAATTATGTATAACACTGGCAAGTCAGGGCATATTTAGTTAACGTTGAAGTCAGAGAGATTGTTTTGTCGCGCCTCTGGGCGCGGGAGCGCGCCAGCGGGTAGTGGTAGCAGTGACGCCGTGCTCGGAGTAAGACGTACAGTCGAGTGCTGCTAGTCCTAGCTGTGTTACATCTAACGGCTAGTGTGTGGATCTAAGTACGACGGGAAAGTAATGGTCGGCATATCTGGAAGCATGGCCGGGCAAGTTATTATGGATTAATGGGCATAGTGCTGAGGAAACGAGGACTTAAATGTGAAGCGCACTGTGGGCCCAAGTCGCAACAGTAAAAGCCCGATGCCACATTGTGTCGCTGCCGTGGACTTCCGTCGATCCACCGACAACGAGGGAAGTAAGATCTACGTAATTTTCGTAGGATAAAATTGTAGAAGGCTTGCCAGTGACTGTGCTTTTCTCTGAAGTTGAACAGTTAATAACAAGCAATTTATAATCGAAGTGTTGCAGTTACATTCCACCCGACAATAACACCAAGTAGGTTCCTTCCAATCCTTACCTTATTGAACCGAGTGTGTCACGCCATTATCAAGAGAAAGTATGTTAATTATCAAATTATTTGCACAGACGGTGAAGAGTAAATTTCAGACTAGTTATCGTAGTTAGTTGTTGCACTTAATAAGCTTACTCCAACCGTAGTAACTTAATAATAGACTGAAGTAATAAATTTGATTATTAAGATTTATTTCAATGCATATTCATCTGAAGTTAATTAAAGGATATTTCATGACAATCCCCCAATTAATGAATTATTATCAGTCAAAAAAATAGTTAATCAATTATTGGCAGTGTATTTCATTATCAGTAGATTAAACTGTGCAAAGTACCTAATTTTAAAGACAGAATGACAGTCCATTATTCAAAATCTCGATAGAGAATTATCTGTGTTGTCAGCATTGCATTTAGCTGACAAATTATGAACAAATAAGTGTTGTTAGATTGTTATGACATTGTTTTATATGACTACTGAGCCTGACACAGCACTTTTGTAAAAATTCCCGTTCCACCTGCTGCGCTACAAACAGGCAAACTTTATTTTTGACACAATCATTCACGTACTTAACAGTACTGTCGCTCATCAGTTAGCTGGCGACCGATTTTTTAATTGCTTTTACAACTTAATCATTTCTTTCGGCAACGTTTCCACTGGCAAAATTTATTTCCAAATTATTTCCATTATTTCATTTACCGATCGTTATTGAATGAAATTACTCATTCGATAATGATCAAGTTATAGCGTCTCCTGTTTCCCGCAGAATAATCATTATTTACTTCGGATTCGGTTGCCTTATCCCGACGCGGGTCAAAATTCATAATTGACGGTCATTGTCAACTTGTAATTTCGCAAATCCCGGGAAGCAGGGGGGTGTTCTACAGCGAGTAAGTGTGCAGACGTTTCCAGACGTACTAATGGTGGCTATGTGTTGAAAATGGCTCAAAGAACTCATATTGATGACGTTATGAGGGGAAGACTGCAGGCTGGTAAAACACAGCAGGCCGTAGCACGGGCCCTCTGTGTGCCACAAAGTGCATCTCAAGATTATGGCAACGATTCCAGCAGACAGAAAATGTGTCCAGGCGCTACAGTACGGGACGTCTACAGTGTACACCAGAACAAGAAGACTGATATCTCACCATCAGTGCTCAGAGACGGCCACGGAGTACTGCAGGTAGCCTTGCACGGGACCTTACCTCAGCCACTGGAACAGTTGTCTCCAGACACACAGTCTACAGATGACTGAACAAACGTGGTTTATTCGCCCGGAGACCTGCAAGGTGCATTCCACTGATCCCTCGTCACAGGAGAGCCCGTAAAGCCTGGTGTCAAGAACACGGTACATGGTCATTGGAACAGTGGTCCCAGGCTATGTTCGGGGACGAGTCCAGGTATAGTCTGACAAGTGATTCTCGCCGGGTTTTCATCTGGCGTGAACCAGGAACCAGATACCAACCCCTTAATGTCCTTGAAAGGGACCTGTATGGAGGTCTTGGTTTGATAGTGTGGGGTGCGATTATGACTGGTGCACGTACACCCCTGCATGTCTTTGACAGAGGAACTGTAACAGGTCAGGTGTATTGGGACGTCATTTTGCACCAGTGTGTCCGCCTTTTCAGTGGTGCAGTGGGTTTCACCTTCTTCCTGATAGATTATAAAGCACGGCCCCACTGAGCTGCCATCGTGGAGGAGTACCTTGAAACAGGCGAATGGAGTGGCCTGCCTGTCCTCCAGACCTAAACCCCATCGAGCTCGTCTGGGATGCTCTCGGTCGACTTATCGCTGCACGTCTTCAAATCCTTAGGACACTTCAGGAGCTCCGACAGGCACTGGTGCAAGAATGGGAGGCTATACCCCAGCAGCTGCTCGACCACCTGATCCAGAGTATGCCAATCCGTTGTGCGGCCTGTGTATATGTGCATGATGACCGTATCCCATATTGATGTCGGGGTACATGCGCAGGAAACAGTGGCGTTTTGTAGCACATGTGTTTCGGGACGATTTTCTCCGTGGACGGAGCTGTGTCGTGTGTTCCCTATGTTCCTATGCTATTAGCGCCAGTTTTGTGTAGTGCCACGTTGTGTGGCACCACCTTCTTCAATTATCCTTAATTTATGAGCATGAATGTATCAACTCAGCCGGCCAGGGTGGCCGAGCGGCTGTAGGCGCTTCAGTCTGGAACCGCGCGACCGCTACGGTCGCAGGTTCGAATCCAGCCTCTGGCATGGATGTGTGTGATGTCCTTAGGTTAGTTAGGTTTAAGTAGTTCTAAGTTCTAGGGCACTGATGACCTTAGAAGTTAAGTCCAATAGTGCTCAGAGCCATTTGAACCATTTTTTGTATCAACTCACCTGTAGAGAAAGCAAAGGTTTGAAGTTGTTTAATCGGGGATCCACTGGATCTGCTCTAGACTGCCTCCCAATGCACACTGACTAGGTCCCGCCTTCCTGTCGTGCGTATCGTTCTCAGCAACGACCAGCCCTGTGGTCAGCAAGTTCTACACACGCGTATAACACTCACACTTTTATGTCGTTCCTTTTCTGGGTTATAACAAATAATTTGTTCGACTGGCGAATGGTCCGAAATTAGAAAATGAACTGCGTGGACTACAACAAAAACCACACTTCTCCGCCTCCTCCGGGACCTGCACCGGTACAGTTTCAAAGACGTTACCGTGAGAGAACGTAACTGGAGAGCACGTTGCGAGCAATGGTCCCCGGGGCACAGACCGGGATGCCAGCCGGCCGTCCCGTTGCCGCCCGGAGGCGGCGCTGCGCTCCAGAGGGAGGCGAGTGACGGTAATTGCCGGCCTCGCGCTCGCCTGGCGCCGTCAATTAACAGCGCGGCGGCCCTGATGCCCCGCGTCGCGGCCGGCGCACCTGCTTTTTGCTGCGGCCGGTTCGCCGAATTACCGCTGCGCCCCCACGGCGCTCCCCTCCCTCGTTACAACCTGCCGGCCTGCCCTGCACTGCCGCGCTGTGAATTGTTTTAATCGCGTTAACGCTGTCCGCCGCGCTTAGCGTCTGCAGACGAGGCGCCACCTAACCTCGCCGTCCCTGCCAGGCCTTGTTGTTAGCGGGCTGGAGGCACTGCCTCTGACGTTTCGCCGCTACAATTGGATGAAGTACCTGCCGGCGGATTATACACTACTGGCCATTAACATTGCTACACCACGAAGATGAAGTGCTACAGAGGCGAAATTTAATCGACAGGTAGAAGATGCTGTGACACACAAATGATTAGCTTTTCAGAGCATTCACACAAGGTTGGCGCCGGTGGCGACACCTACAACGTGCTGACATGAGGAAAGTTTCCAACCGATTTCTCATACACAAACAGCAGTTGACAGGCGTTGCCTGGTGGAACGTTGTTGTGATGCCTCTTGTGAGGAGGAGAAATGCGTACCATCACGTTTCCGACTTTGATAAAGGTCGGGTTGTAGCCTATCGCGATTGCGGTTTATCGCATCGCGACACTGCTGCTCGCGTTGGTAGAGATCCGATGACTGTTAGCAGTATATGGAATCGGTGGGTTCAGGAGAGTAATACGGAAAGCCGTGCTGGATCCCACCGGCCTCGTTTCACTAGCAGTCGAGATGACAGGCATCTTATCCGCGTGGCTGTAATGGATAGTGCAGCCACGTCTCGATCCGTGAGTTAACAGATGGGGACGTTTGCGAGACAACAACCATGTGCACGAACAGTTCGACGACGTTTGCAGCAGCTCGGAGACCATGGCTGCGGTTACCCTTGACGCTGCATCACAGACAGGAGCGCCTGCGATGGTGTACTCAACGACGAACCTGGGTGCACGAATGGCAAAACGTCGTTTTTTCGGATGAATCCAGGTTCTGTTTACAGCATCATGATGGTCGCATCCGTGTTTGGCGACATCGCCGTGAACGCACATTGGAAGCGTGTATTCGTCATCGCCATACTGGCGCATCACCTGGCGTGAAGGTATGGGGTGCCATTGGTTACACGTCTCGGTCACCTCTTGTTCGCATTGACAGGCACTTTGAACAGTGGAACGTTACATTCCAGATGTGTTACGACCCGTGGCTCTACCCTTCATTCGATCCCTGCGAAACCCTATATTTCAGCAGGATAATGCACTGACCGCATGTAGCAGGTCCTGTACGGTCCTTTCTGGATACAGAAAATGTTCGACTGCTGCCCTGGCCAGCACATTTTCCATACCTCTCATCAACTGAAAACGTCTGGTCAATGGTGGCCGAGCAACTGGCTCATCACAATACGCCAGTCACTACTCTTGATGAAGTGTGGTATCGTGTTGAAGCTGCGTGGGCAGCTGTACCTGTTTGACTCAATGCCCAGGCGTATCAAGGCCGTTATTAAGGTCAGAGGTGGTTGTTCTGGGTACTGATTTCTCAGGATCTATGCACCCAAATTGCGTGAAAATGTAATCACATGTCACTTCTAGTATAATATATTTGTCCATTGAATACCCGTTTATCATCTGTATTTCTTCTTGGTGTAGCAATTTTAATGGCCAGTAGTGTATTTGTAATCTCTTCAACGTTCTTGACGATGGCATCTCGAAGGCGAGCAGCCCTATTTTATTTTATAATGTGAAATTACAAAGATTTCCCGAGCTTGGATTTTATTGGTATTGATATACAACATCCATGATCGATCCCAGGATACTCATTTTATCATCAGATGTATTTGGGAAACCAGTCACATCTTGATTGATTCAATGGAATCCGTCCTTGAACTGACAACCGCTAACCTCAAGTACTTTACTACGCGATTACCCGCGAACAACTGTTTTCTTTTTCATTCTTTTTTTAAAGTCATCAGCTGTTCTCACTCGTTTGATGCGGCCCGCCAAAAATACCACTCTGTGCTAACCATCTCGTATCAGAGTAGCACGTGAACCCTTATTTGTTGGGTGTTTACCAGTCTCTGTCTTCCTCTACAATTTTCACCCTCTACAATTCCTTCTAACAACATGGTAGTTATCCCCTGCCTTTGAAACCCGCCTGTTTCTTTAGATATGTTGACGATACCTTTGTTGTTTGGCCTCAGGGGAGGAAGAATTTCAATGCCTTTCTAGAACATGTGAACTCGATCCACCCGAACAATCGTTTTACGATGGAGGTGGAAGAGGATGGTTGCCTTCCCTTTCTTGACTTGTTGGTTAGGAGGAAGGATGATGGATCATTGGGACATGCAGTCTACAGGAAACGTACTCACACCGACCTGTACTTACAGGTCAGCGTGAAGGGGTTACTTCGTACCTTGGTACACGGGGCACATGTCCTTTCCAACGCTGAGACTTTGCCAGCTGAGCTGTCCCATCTTGAAGATACGTTTCGACAAAATGGTTATAGTGATAGAGAGATTGAACGTGCGTTGCGCTATCGACCAACTGTACATCGGGTGATTGATGATAACTCTCAGTCGACACCTAAGTCTAGTGCCTTTTTGCCTTATGTGGGAAACACTTCCAACAAGATCGGTCGTATTTTACGGAAATACGATGTAAAATGTGTTTTCCGACCTCCATCTAAAATTAGAGTGCTTTTGAGCTCTGTTAAGGATGATCTTGGTGTGCCTAAGGCGGGTGTATATCGCATTCCTTGTAGCTGCGGCATGGCATATATTGGTCAAACTATCAGGAACGTGGAGGACCGATGCACTGAGCTTAAACGGCACACAGGATTACAGCAGCCAAGTAGATCTGCTATTGCCGAACATTGCTTGGCTACTGGTCACCCCATGTTATATAATAACATCGAGATATTGGCATGCACGTCAAGCTATTGGGACAGTGTTATTGAGGCAGTTGAGATTAAATTAGCGAGCAACCTCGTTAACAGGGATGGAGGTTTTTGTTTAAACTCTGCTTGGAATCCGGCTCTCTCCCTTGTCAAAAAACAGAGGGACAGAGTGAATGCTACCTCACCTGCGAGTTCGTAGTCTCAATATCGATTGCTTTGACTTTGGTCATCTTTGGTGGCACTAGTTGTTCAGTGTGTATGTTATTTTTCCTGCTTCAGTCCGAGAACCGAAGTTTTAAATTCTGAGAACCGAAGTTTTAAATTTGCATGTACGTCGCCTGTCCGTTGCAGTTTGCCTTGAAAATGGCGGGGTGTTCTCCCGCCGAAATATCGGCAGTCGCTGAAAGTGTTACCTGGTTGAATTCCCGGAAGTTATTTGAAAGTTGTATACGCCAGGAGAAACTCAGATCCCCTGATGTTTTAACATATGTCATATCATCCTACCCCTTCTTTCAAATGTTTATCATATGTTCCTTTCTCGGCCGATTCTGCAGAGAACCTCCTCATACCTTACCTTATAAGTTCACCTGACTTCCAACGTTCTTCTGTAGCACTAAGTCTCAAACGGTTCTATTCTCTTCTGTTCCGGTTTTCCCACAGTCCATGTTTCCCCTACCATATAAAGCTGCGCTTCAAAAGTAGAATCATAGAAATTTCTTCCTGAAATTAAGGACTATGTTTGACACCACCAGACTTCTCTTGGCCAGGAATGTCCTCTTTGCCTGTACTAGACTGCTTTTTACGTCCTTCTTGCTCCGGCCATCATGAGCTGCTTTGCTTCCAAGGTAGCAGAATTCCTTAACTTCGTCTACTTAGAGCGAGGTAGCGTAGTGGTTAGCACACTGGACTTGCATTCGGGAGGACGATGGTTCAAACCCGCGTCCGGCCATCCTGATTTAGGTTTTCTACAATTTCCTTAAGACGGTTCAGGCAAATGTCGGCATGGTTCTCTGGAAAGAGCACGCCCGACTACCTTCCTCATCCCTGCGGTCCGATGGGACCGATGACCTCGCTGTTTGGTCTCCTCTCCCAAATAAACCAACCAATCAACCAATCATATACTTCGTGACCCCAGTTTGGATCTTAAATCTCTCACTGTGGTGACTTTTGCTACTTCTAATTACTTTCGTTTGTTTCCGGTTCAGTCTCAATCCATATTCCGGACTCCTTAAACTGTTCATTCCATTCAATAGGTCCTGTAATTTTTCTTCACTTTCGTTGAGGATTCAATGCCAGCCAGCATGGAACTTGTCATTCGTGTCATCTCACCCTGAATTTTAATCTCCTTCTTGAACCTTTCTTTTATTTCCGTCACTGCTTCTTTGACGTATAGACTGAAAGGGGCGGAAAACTGTATCGTTTTTGTACCCCAATTTTTAATCCAAACAGTTCGTTCTTTGTCTGATTCTTCTCTCTTGGATCTTATACATAATGTATACTACACGTCATTCCCTATAGCTTACTCCTATATTTCTCAGAATTTCGGAAATGTTGCACAAGATTTTACAGTGTCGGACGCTCCTTAGAGCTCGACAAATCCTCCGAACATGTCTTGATTTTTCTTCAGTCTTTCTTCCATTATCAAGGGTAACGTCAGAACTGCCTCACTGGCGGCTTTTCCTTTCCTAAAGCCAAACTGGTCATCATCTAACAGATCCTCAATTTTTTTTCCATTCGTCTGTGTGTTATTCTTGTCAGCAGCTTGGATGCGTGATGTATTAAGCTCACTATGCGATACTTTTCGCACCTATCTGCCCTTGCTATCTTCGGAACTGTGTGATGATATTTTTCCCAAGTCTGTCGGGACATCCCCAGTCTCATACACTTCATTTTCCCCTAATGATTTTAGAAATTTCGGTGAATGTTATCTATCCCTTCTTTTTTCTTTTACTCAAGCCCTCCGGAGCTCTTTTAAATTCTGACTCTAATGCTGGATCGCCTATGTCTTCCTTATCGACCTCAGTTTCTTCGTCTCTGATCAGACAATTCCTCCTCTCACATGTCAATTTATTCAATGAAATACGTCCTTGCACCACCGCTAACCAACGGTACCTTACTTCGTGATTTTTCCTACTTGATTTATCAGGTACATCTGACCACCAAATGAATATTCCAAAATCGGTCATGTGTATTTTAAAATAATCAACATCAAAGTACAGCTTGGGGGAATCATAAATTTGACTGGCGGGGAGTCCCTTTCTAGGGTGTTCGGCAGCCTGGTGCAAGTCTTTTTATTTGACGCCACAGAGACGATTTGCGCGACGACGACGACGACGATGATGATATGATAATGACAACACACAAGTCCAGTCCCGAGCTAAGCAAATCCCCAACCTAGCTAGGAATCGAACATGTGGCGCTGTGATTAATAATCAACAACACCAATCACAAGACCTCGAGCTACTCACTATGATTCCTTAGCCTTTCGATGATGTTTCAAGAGTGCAGGCAGTCATCTACTTCGCTTTTTATGTCTTCTCGGATTATAAACTGAGTAACAGCGTCGTCCTGAAGGACGATTTCGCCTGAAAATCTGATGGAGATGTTATTCAGGACGACAATGTTATTCAGCTTAAAATTCGAGAAACTTCCGTATAAAATTTTTCGCTTAAAAAGGTTTGTCGCCAAGGGACAGTCATCTAAAGCTAATGAACTGTTGGGGGGCGTGTACTCCGTCAGCTGTGAGAGTTAAAAAAAATGGACAGCTGATATTAAACACAATCGCACTTATCTCGAAAATAATCCGTGTCATAGGCATGTCAGAACTGCATCCCTAAGAGAAGATGTCAAGAAGATGGACAACACTTTACTGGGAATAGGCGATTAAATATATTTCAAATGGCCGACGTATAGACACATCAGAAGAGAGACTACTGTATTTTAATATCAAAAATTAATTACGAGAAAACATTTTGCAAGGAGCTTGCGGTATCTTATGAATGATGGTCTGAAGTAAAACCAAAAAGGATTTTTTCAACAAAATTTGGAAGAAGCAAATTCATTGGATTGAACAGGATGATGAAAAAATACCAGACATGTCCTTTTGAAAGGAACCATCCTTAAGTCATTTTTTTTTTTTTTGTCATCAGTCTACTGACTGGTTTGATGCGGCCCGCCACGAATTCCTTTCCTGTGCTAACCTCTTCATCTCAGAGTAGCACTTGCAACCTACGTCCTCAATTATTTGCTTGACGTATTCCAATCTCTGTCTTCCTCTACAGTTTTTGCCCTCTACAGCTCCCTCTAGTACCATGGAAGTCATTCCCTCATGTCTTAGCAGATGTCCTATCATCCTGTCCCTTCTCCTTATCAGTGTTTTCCACATACTCCTTTCCTCTCCGATTCTGCGTAGAACCTCCTCATTCCTTACCTTATCAGTCCACCCAATTTTCAACATTCGTCTATAGCACCACATCTCAAATGCTTCGATTCTCTTCTGTTCCGGTTTTCCCACAGTCCGTGCTTCACTACCATACAATGCTGTACTCGAGACGAATATCCTCAGAAATTTCTTCCTCAAATTAAGGCCGGTATTTGATATTAGTAGGCTTCTCTTGGACAGAAATGCCTTTTTTGCCATAGCGAGTCTGCTTTTGATGTCCTCCTTGCTCCGTCCGTCATTGGTTATTTTACTGCCTAGGTAGCAGAACTCCTTAACTTCATTGACTTCGTGACCATCAATCCTGATGTTAAGTTTCTCGCTGTTCTCATTTCTACTACTTCTCATTACCTTCGTCTTTCTCCGATTTACTCTCAAACCATACTGTGTACTCATTAGACTGTTCATTCCGTTCAGCAGATCATTTAATTCTTCTTCACTTTCACTCAGGATAGCAATGTCGTCAGCGAATCGTATCATTGATATCCTTTCACCTTGTATTTTAATTCCCTCCTGAACCTTTCTTTTATTTCCATCATTGCTTCCTCGATGTACAGATTGAAGAGTAGGGGCGAAAGGCTACAGCCTTGTCTTACACCCTTCTTAATACGAGCACTTCGTTCTTGATCGTCCACTCTTATTATTCCCTCTTGGTTGTTGTACATATTGTATATGACCCGTCTCTCCCTATAGCTTACCCCTACTTTTTTCAGAATCTTGAACAGCTTGCACCATTTTATATTGTCGAACGCTTTTTCCAGGTCGACAAATCCTATGAAAGTGTCTTGATTTTTCTTTAGCCTTGCTTCCATTATTAGCCGTAACGTCAGAATTGCCTCTCTCGTCCCTTTCCTTTCCTTACGCCAAACTGATCGTCACCTAGCGGATTCTCAATTTTCTTTTCCATTCTTCTGTATATTATTCTTGTAAGCAGCTTCGATGCATGATCTGTTAAGCTGATTGTGCGATAATTCTCGCACTTGTCAGCTCTTGCCGTCTTCGGAATTGTGTGGATGATGCTTTTCCGAAAGTCAGATGGTATGTCACCAGACTCATATATTCTACACACCAACGTGAATAGTCGTTTTGTTGCCACTTCTCCCAATGATTTTAGAAATTCTGATGGAATGTTATCTATCCCTTCTGCCTTATTTGACCGTAAGTCCTCCAAAGCTCTTTTAAATTCCGATTCTAATACTGGATCGCCTATCTCTTCTAAATGGACTCCTGTTTCTTCTTCTATCACATCAGACAAATCTTCACCCTCATAGAGGCTTTCAATGTATTCTTTCCACCTATCTGCTCTCTCCTCTGCATTTAGCAGTGGAATTCCCGTTGCACTCTTAATGTTACCACCGTTGCTTTTAATGTCACCAAAGGTTGTTTTGACTTTCCTGTATGCTGAGTTTTTCGATGTCTTCACATTTTTCCTGCAGCCATTTCGTCTTAGCTTCCCTGCACTTCCTATTTATTTCATTCCTCAGCGACTTGTATTTCTGTATTCCTGATTTTCTCGGAACATGTTTGTACTTCCTCCTTTCATCAATCAACTGAAGTATTTCTTCTGTTACCCATGGTTTCTTCGCAGCTACCTTCTTTGTACCTATGTTTTCCTTCCCAACTTCTGTGATGGCCCTTTTTAGAGATGTCCATTCCTCTTCAACTGTACTGCCTACTGCGCTATTCCTTATTGCTGTATCTATAGCGTTAGAGAACTTCAAACGTATCTCGTCATTCCTTAGTACTTCCGTATCCCACTTCTTTGCGTATTGATTCTTCCTGACTAGTGTCTTGAACTTCAGCCTATTCTTCCTTACTACTATATTGTGATCTGCGTCTATATATGCTCCTGGGTACGCCTCACAATCCAGTATCTGATTTCGGAATCTCTGTCTGACCATGATGTAATCTAATTGAAATCTTCCCGTATCTCCCGGCCTTTTCAAAGTATACCTTGTAATGTTGTTGCATTGATTTGCTATGAAAGCGGTGCTGATAGACAATAAAAGCGAGTTAAAAGCTGTGAGCTGTCTGGGGAAGTTAACCTTGCATTACTGAGCAACTGTTTCACCAGGTATCGAGTCTTGCTTACCAAATTCCCAACCAGACTAACATTAATTATAATCTTTTAATAGTCATACGACAACCGGGGATATATATATATATATATATATATATATATATATATATATATATATATATATATATATATATATATAAAAGAGAATGTAAATAAAAAGAAATAAATCAGTTTGTATTTGCAAATTTATTTTAACATTTATCATTGAAATTTCAGCATATTAAACTTGATTCATAACTAAACTGGTGCCTTATTTAGGATTGTGAAAATGTGAGTTTGTAATCTTACAGAACACATCAAATATGGAGCCAAGATTGGGAGTCTGCATACAACACTGCATTCACAAAATAACACAAAAAGAACGTTGAAACATATGCAAGAGGAAATTAACCACAACCAACCGATTCAATTTTCACCCAAAGAAGTTACGTTCGTAGCGCAATCCAGTCCGTCATGAAATTACCACACACTGCTATACTAAATTCATACTAACTCTCTGTGAAATCTTCCTGAAAAGAATAGCCGAGGGCTACTTTGATGCTTACACCACATGCTTCACGTGGTCAACTTGGTTTACACAAAGAGTGTAACTCCACAATAATTTTGATAATTAAAATAAATTAGATCGAAGAGCAATTTACAAAAGAAAAACCTCGAACTGGTTACTAACGTCTTACTATTAACCTGATGGGTCAAACAGTTATATAAGCACGTGGTACTGGTCTCGCAAAGTACACCCCACGTGGGTTGAACATAAAGAAAAGTTGCTATATTGAAAAATATTGTCAAGACGAGACGTTATAATCACACAAGCATTCGCATTTAAGATTGATCTTGGTTAGAGTTACTGATCCACACGTGGTTCCACTTTACTCACAAAGTAGTGACAAAGCAACTACCGGAAAATAATCTGAACTTCACACTCGAATTACACTGCGCTGCAATTTAAGATAACATTAGATATTTTAGAGCTAAACCTGAAATAAAGGTGATTAAATTTTCAGTTAGGCTGAACTTAAGAAATCCATTGTCCTACGGACTTAGCAGACACGCGCTTAGCCGGAGATCTTACCACTTCAGACGCTCGCTGCGGACAGACTGACCTGGGCTCCTACCAAGGGTGCTTCCGTATACAAAACGGAAGTAACCAGAGAGGCAGCTTCCTATACCAACATGACAAGGGATGTACAGGACCATACTAAGGATAGAAACCTCTTTGCTTTTAGAAACCGTAGCTACCTGTTCCGACGTTGGTCCTACTGTTCTCTAGCAGACAGGCTTGTCTGCTACCATCCAGCATGCAACAAGAAATACATTTGCTCATTCATTCTTTCACACAGAAGGGCAGGGGAATGACAGTATCTTATCATATACAGTATATAAAAGAAAGCGGATGTAGGTTCCGTATAAGGCTGTGTGACATGAATTACATATAAACTGTTTTTTAAAGTGTAGTAGTGTGACAGATCGTTCTTGTTTATGTGTAAAAGTAACACGTTCCACTACTCAGTCTTCTCCCAGATAGTCAGAAACGCCACAGTAAATTTCGAAGAGGAATTTATGCTGTAAATGACAACAGATTTAAGAAATTAACATGAAAGGAATCCAACAGAGACCTTTCATAACCCCAAAGCTCTGGGAAAAGACTGTGGAGGGAATTTTCTGGCCATGCTAGGACATTCCCAAGCAGGCTTCTCACACCCAACTTAAACCAAAAATGTAAAGAAATGGCAAAAGGTCACCAGCTGCTTGCTAAAACACAATAATTTCAACACATCTTTAGAATCTAGCAATTTAAAAGAGAAAAAAAAATCTGTGACACCTATTTAAAAGATAGTGTAGACCTAATTCGGCCAGCAAGTAAAAACAATGGTTCCTGTGTCATTAATATGATAACAATTTCTGGTTGTTACCCTTATGGAGTTCACCAGTATTTCATCATTGCAAGAGCCAACTGATCACATGTAAATTTATGACTGTTTATTAACAAGTAAAATTTATGAAAATAGCAAAGGTGCCACAGCAATTTAAAAAAACATGAAAATAACATCAGTATTATAAAGCAGAACATTACAATGCACAATCCGCAAAAGCAAAAAAAGATAAGAGAAAAAACATGTTTTACAAAGTGGTTATCGCAAAAAAATTCTATATCTTATAAAACCAATAATTTGTAGAATTAAAATAACTTTGTGGCACTAATTTAATCACTCTACTAGATTTCAGTTAGTTAGCAAACAATAATCACTTTTGTCATTATACTGAAACTACAATTAATTATGTGATTGTTACCCTTAAGGGGTTCCTCACTATGAATATGCCCCATGCAAAGGCTAATCGATCACAGTCCAAAGAGAATGAATAGCTATCTGACTGATAAACGAAGCAATGCCACAGGAATGACTTTACGAAACAAAATATCACAAATCTAATACATCACACAAGAACAAACATTGATCAATAAAACAGCTCTGAAAGTACAATAGTCAACGTCTAAAAAAACCGATAAATAAAACACCTGCAAAATACATGAGTCAAAGTCTAAAAAAAAAACAATAAATAGAACACCTTCAAAATACAAGAGTCAGTCTAATAAACACCAATAAATCGAACCCCTGCAAAACACACGAGTCAAAGTTTCTCTGACAGAAACACACGCATATGCATTGAACTAAGAACCGTATAATCACTGTTCACTGACACACACAGTAGTTCCACTGTTCCGAAGCACAATATAAGGGGAAGGGGGGGGGGGGTTCGTCGCCGCAGCAGTCAGTAGGGATTTTTGTCCATCTGTTGCGTGCAATCCCACCGTCTCTGCCCTCTCATGAAGTTCCTCTTGGTGGCCCGTGTCACGTACATCTCGATTTGGTTCCATGTTTGTGTTGTCAAATTCGTGCGATATCCTCGTTTGACACGCCGGGTTGATATTCCTGGGCAAGGATGACACTTAATGGCTATTCTTTGTGCCACCCTTAGCTACCAGAGAACATCGAACTATGATTTACTGTTGCTTGACAATAGGCATCCGTCAGGAAATGTCGATAGGCGTCGTTGACGTCTGCCAGTTTCTCTGGACAGTACCTGTCCAAAGGCTCCACGCCCCTTTATCCCCTGTCTTCTGTCGTTTCACCGCGGCCGTCTCGTCACGGTCGCGTGCGTGTGGTGCGTTGCCTGCAGATGAATTTCCGCGCGGTGGACCGCTCGGCCATCTCAGCTCATCGCCCCCACGGAGGGTCGCACTGGTGCGGCCGCCCATTAGCTCCGGGTGCAAGGGAAAGTGTTTGCAGCGTACCCTTCTCTTGTGGTCGACCGCGCTCCCGAAGTGGCCCGGTTGACAGTGTGTCCTGCTGGGAAACCCGCCTGTTTACAACTAGTCCTCCTCCTCGCTGCTCCCGCTGTCTCGGAAGAGTTTAGCCGGTTCGCTTTCACGTTCTCAACTGCATTCACAGAAATTGTTCATCATAGTTATGTGATTACAACATGTCATACATAATACCACTTAGTATTGTCTTTCACAATCTTTAAGAACAAAAGTGAGACTTAATTTTTTTTAAATAAAAAAGTTAGATGAATCGACAATACAAAAATAAAAGTTAAATGACTTGACAATATAAAAAAGAAAAGTGAAATGACTTGACAGTATAAAAATAAAAATTAAATGAACTGACAATATAATATCTAAATCCACATCACTAATGTGGTTCACTTGCGTTTTAAGAAATCAAATGCTACTTATTAATTCACTAAAATAAATAGGATTATGCCTTGTGGAAGTATAGGTCAGGTTAGCATAGGGTTCACATATTATTTACACACACACACACACACACACACACACACACACACACACACACACACACACACACACACACATGCACACCTGTTGTCTATACTACAAACTAACTACCCACAAACATGTATTACTCAAAATTCTACTTCAATCCACTACTAGTTAATCCAACAAGATACTTCAATGCTACTTCGATACAGTGTTTACACCACTACAACATTGTTCTAATTCGTCCTCTTCCTGACGCTCGCCGCATGTCTTGTCACATGATATTTATGAAGAAACTTTCCTTAAACATACACAGTAAAAAGAACAATGGTTATTTACACGCCAAAACATTTATACCAGTTGACATACCTGATAAGAGACTCGCAATTATACATTTATCATACTCATATATTCACACATAAAACAGTAAGAAAATTTCATCTAAAATTACGTTATCACAAAAATTAATCACACAGATGACTCTGAGAAGGGTAAAAATATTTTCATTATATAGGTTATACTACATTTTCTTACCCATTTCGTTCCTTCTTTAAGTTACCTTTCGGTTCCAAATCAGTTATTTCGCCTGTGGTGGTCATTCTGGATTCATTTCTCATGAATGGCAAAATTGTGGTCACCTCTATTCTGTAAAACAGTTTCATCTTAACATATTGAACTTACAACAGACACAAAAGATCCGAATCCTCCTGTAGTTTAAATGACAAATGTTTTGCTTCATTCTTATTACGTTAAACCAAGCTTTCCTTCGGTCCCATAATCAAAATTATTTAATCTTCCTCTACCTTCAAGAGGGACATTTCCTCAGTACAAATCATATAGGCTGCAGTGCATCCTGCACCAGCGAAAACATTAAGCTGTAATGCTCACAGCATCAGCAAAACAAGTAAACGTCGCTTTTCTAGGACAAGTATTAACGCAGAATAATTTTTCAGGCTCTGGCTCAACATCAATCAAGACTACAGAAAGGATCCATATTTCTGTTTCATTCTCCATTTGCTGAAAAACTGCTCGTATTTGACTACCACAATAATATTTCAGGGCCACGTAAATTACACAAACCACAATTCTTCTTTCACCTTGAAGGGAATCAATATACTGACGAAATCCACAGACAGCACTTTACATACTCAGCTATAAAGAACAAAAAAGACATATATCATCAATATTAACATATCATCGCATATTGGGAAGCCAATGGTTAAACAATCGTATTATCGCATCCTGTTTTCAAGATTCTAAACTTACTCATTCCTTTCTCAGAGTTCTCCTATCTTAAAATATTCATACAGCACGCATACTATTGTAAGAGATCCTCATTTATACTGACAGATATAGAATAGTAATAGATAGATAGTAGCACTGAAAGAAGAAAATCGGAAACAAGGCTACTAACAGCTGGGGATCTGGGTTTGCCAGACCCATAATACCTACAGATCAGATATTCCCCTGAGTTTCGCCTTAATTCAACACAGATCTTGCTTCTCTCAGGAGCGACTCTTTTCAATTTACACAAAAAAACTATAAACAGCATTTCACTTGTTCACAAAGAAACCTTTTATCTTCACATTTGAACCAACCTAAATCCTAATTGCACAAGGAAAGAAAAAAAAAACTAAAAACATCACTTTAATCAATCACATAGAAACATCTTTATCATTATTTTTACCAACATATTACTCAAAATGCATACGTCACAAATTTAAACTAATCAATTCTTTATCCTCACCGTCCCCTCTACTTCTCACTGTCCTTTCTACTCATTTGCCATGTCGCTCATTTGTTCCGATTGGGCGCCTTCAGCGCTGATCGTTTGTCATTGCCGATTTTGTTCCTTTCCATTTGCTGGATTATGCCTAGGGTTAGCCGGCCGAATTTCAACATCATGAGGTGCTCCGCCTACAGTCCTATTCCCACCGTATTCATCGTAGTATCGATTCTGGTTGCCGTACCTGTAGCGTTCACGATCTTGTCCACGTCCTCGATTATTTCCGTTGTTCCACCTGTGTTCGCGACTGTTACCCCAGTTTCTATACGGCCGGTCCCGATTATTGTTCCGTTCGCGTCGCGACGACCAGTCACGCCGTTGATTAGTACTACGGCCACGACTGCGATCGCGCTGCTGTGCCCCGTAATAACTTTGTGCCTGATTAGGCGGGCATTCTGCTGTATTATATTCCAACTCTTGGAGAAGTGTCTTAAACGTTTCCACGTCCTCTTTGCATCGTCCCGCAAGAATGACGTGGCGCAAGTGCATCGGCAATTTGGTGATGCATATTCTAATTAGTTCCGCAGGCCCACATGGGTCGTATAGAAATTGATTTGCCTGCAGCATGTGATCGAATAGGCGTGCTGGGCTGCCGAAACCAGACTGGTTCAAATTTGGCAGCATAATTATGCCATGCTTGACCCTATCTTGTGCCGCTTCCGACCAATAGGCGGACAGAAAGGCTTGCCGAAACTCCCGAGTGGAGTTACAGTGACGCGCTGCCGACCTCATGCGAATCGCCGGTTCGCCTTCCAAATAGCCACACATATATTCTATCTCCTTTAGGCAGTTTTTTGAAGTAATATTTGCTACCTTATTCTATGACGGATTTTTTGGGATTACAGCCATGATCTCTTAACAAGGTGTCGATTGTTGTGAACTTGCCCAGTCAGGGGGGAAGACAGAACTCAAATTGCTCGAGCCATGCTCGTGGATGTATTCCTTTTTGCGAATTTCGAAATATCTCAAAGTTTCTCACCGTAAGGAAATGTTTGAAATCAAATCCCCGCATTTCCTCCCGGGGAGGCCCTTGAGTGTTTCTATTTATCTCGTGCCTGCCCCTCAAAATACATTCTTCCCTATTGTCAAAATCTCCCTCGTGGCCGGAGTCCCTCTCTGCACTGTTCGTACGGCTATTTTTAGTGCTATTGGCGAGTTCGGAATCACACCCAATGCGGCTTTCCAGATGCGCCACGCGTTCTTGTAATTCGCCTGTTACAGCTTTGTGCCTTCTGTTCACTTCGAACTGTCCCTTCTGAAATCTAAGAAGCGAACGCACTTCTTCGGTCTCTGCGACCGCTACCTGTGTAGTATTGTTATCGCTCTCTATCACCTTCATCATGCCTACGATGTCCGCTAATGCCGCAATCTTATCATGTATTTGTCTGTTGTCCTCCGCCACAGTCTGCTTCAATTGTTCTACTTGCTGTTCGAGTGTGTGAATTGCTTGACTGTTGTCCGCTACTGTGTTGCTAACGGACGTGGGACAATGTGTTTCCGCCTCCTGGACCCTCGAGAGTACCTACTGGCGTTCCCTTGGCATTCTTCTCTCAGCGCTTGGAAATTCCTAAGTAGCTGTTCTTCGCTCTCTTTCGATTCCGCATCGCGACTCCGCTTGCCCTGTTCTAAGGCTTGCAGACGATTATCGATTTGTTCAAATGTACGGCCTAATTCTTTCATAATATCACTTTTTATTTCACTTGCCAGATTGTTTATTCTTTGTGATATATCATCGGACACTCTCTGCATCGACTTGTCGACTTTATTTGTCTGCTGAATTAGTTTTTCGTCTATTTGTTCGCCTAGCCTAGCTCGCGGATCGATTTTTTAGATTTCTGCGTCATTTGTTCGCCTAGCTCGCGGATCGATTTTTCGGATTTCTGCGTCATTTGTTCGCCTAGCTCGCGGATCGATTTTTCAGATTTCTGCTTCATTTGTTTGCCTAGCTCTCGGATCGATTTTTCAGATTTTTGCGTCATTTGATCGCCTAGCTCTCGGATCGATTTTTCAGATTTCTCTGCGTTTTCTTTATTTCGTTGCAATAAGGCTTTCATGAATTCTGCCAAATCAATTTGGTTAGTAGGGGGCAAATTAATTTCTGGCTCTGCTGTGAGCCCATTCGTCCTGTTTTGCATTTCGTCTGAATTATTCCCCATTGCATTTTCGGAACCGTCCGACGCGTTAATATTCGAAATCAAATTATCCCCTTGGTCCATGTTGCTTCAGTTGTTGGAGCACCTACTTTTAGCTTGGTTATGTGTCTGCATTCATTCATTTTATACCCAGTACGCAACACACTAATGACAATAAATGTATACCCCCCAAATTACGACAGTCACACGAAAGGTACCCAACCTAGTACGCACTTTTTCACACGCAAAACAAATTTTTATCTTTGATTGGAACAGTGCAATTTATAAGCGAGAAAAAAAACACACATATAAAACACACAAATATAGAAAACAAAACAAGACAAACAACACAACGCCGCTCAACAACGCCGTGAATCTTTTGAAAGTCTGCTCAGAAACAACGCAGAAGTTGTTTGAGCGCTGAGGGAAAAAAAATTAAGATTATACAACGCTCGCAATCTAACGTTTCAGAGATTCCAGAGTCTAGCGGAATCACAAAACAGGGTCGCCATGTGTAATGTTGTTGCTTTTATTTGCTATGAAAACGGTGCTGATAGACAATAAAAACGGGTTAAAAGCTGTGAGCTGTTTGGGGAAGTTAACCTTGCATTACAGAGCAACTGTTTCACCAGGCTTCCAGTCTAGCTTACCAAATTCCCAACCAGACTAACATTAATTATAATCTTTTGATAGTCATACGACAACCGGGGATATATATATATATATAAAAGAGAATGTAAATAAAAAGAAATAAATCAGTTTGTATTTGCAAATTTATTTTAACATTTATCATTGAAATTTCAGCATATTAAACTTGATTCATAACTAAACTGGTGCCTTATTTAGGATTGTGAAAATGTGAGTTTGTAATCTTACAGAACACATCAAATATGGAGCCAAGATTGGGAGTCTGCATACAACACTGCATTCACAAAATAACACAAAAAGAACGTTGAAACATATGCAAGAGGAAATTAACCACAACCAACCGATTCAATTTTCACCCAAAGAAGTTACGTTCGTAGCGCAATCCTGTCCGTCATGAAATTACCACACACTGCTATACCAAATTCATACTAACTCTCTGTGAAATCTTACCGAAAAGAATAGCCGAGGGCTACTTTGATGCTTACACCACATGCTTCACGTGGTCAACTTGGTTTACACAAAGAGTGTAACTCCACAATAATTTTGATAATTAAAATAAATTACATCGAAACGCAATTTACTAAAGGAAAACCTCGAACTGGTTACTATCGTCTTACTATTAACCTGATGGGTCAAACAATTGTATAAGCACGTGCTACTGGTCTCACAAAGTACACCCCACGTGAGTTGAACATAAAGAAAAGTTGCTATATTGAAAAATATGGTCAAGACGAGACGTTATAATCTCACGCACATTCGCATTGAAGATTGATGATGCTAGTTAGAGTTACTGATCAACACGTGGTTCCACTTTACTCACAAAGTAGTGACAAAGCAACTACCGGAATATATTCTGAACTTCACACTCGAATTACACTGCGTTGCAATTTAAGATAACATTAGATATTTTAGAGCTAAACCTGAAATAAAGGTGATTAAATTTTCAGTTAGGCTGATCTTAAGAAATCCATTGTCCTACGGACTTAGCAGACACGCGCTTAGCCGGAGATCTTACCACTTCAGACGCTCGCCGCGGACAGACTGACCTGGGCTCCTACCAAGGGTGCTTCCGTATACAAAACGGAAGTGACCAGAGAGGCTTTTCTCCTACCATCCAGCATGCAACAAGAAATACATTTGCTCATTCATTCTTTCACACAGAAGGGCAGGGGATGACAGTATCTTATCATATACAGTATATAAAAGAAAGCGGATGTAGGTTCCGTATAAGGCTGTGTGACATGAATTACATATAAACTGTGTTTTAAAGTGTAGTAGTGTGACAGATCGTTCTTGTTTATGTGTAAAAGTAACACGTTCCACTACTCAGTCTCCTCCCAGATAGTCAGAAACGCCACAGTAAATTTAGAAGAGGAATTTATGCCGTAAATGACAACAGATTTAAGAAATTAACATGAAAGGAATCCAACAGGGACCTTTCAACCTCCTCCTCTTGTGATTCTTGAACAGGGTATTCGCTATTACTAGCTGAAACTTGTTACAGAACTCAATTAGTCTTTCTCCTCTTTCATTCCTTGTCCCAAGCCCATATTCTCCTGTAACCTTTTCTTCTACTCCTTCCCCTACAACTGCATTCCAGTCGCCCATGACTGTTAGATTTTCGTCCCCCTTTACATACTGCATTACGCTTTCAGTATCCTCAAACACTTTATCTGTTCATCTTCAGCTTGCGACGTCGGAATGTATACCTGAACTATCGTTGTCGGTGTTGGTCTGCTGTCGATTCTGACTGGAACAACCCAGTCACTGAACTGTTCACAGTAACACACCCTCTGCCCTACCTTCCTATTCATAACGAATCCTACACCTGTTATACCATTTTCTGCTGCTGTTGATATTACCCGATACTCATCTGACCAGAAATCCTTGTCTTCCTTCCACTTCACTTCACTGACCCCTACTATATCTAGATTGAGCCTTTGTCAGTGTTTTCCACATATTCCTTTATTCCTTTTCCCTCCGATTCTGTGCTCTATCCAACATTTGTTATTTTGTTGCCTAGGTAGCAGAATTGTTTAACAGCACCTCCTTCCTGAACATCAACCCTGATATTAAGTCACCGAAGGTTGTTTTGACTTTGCTGTATGTTGAGTCTATCCTTCTGACGATCATTTCTTTTTCAATGTCTTCAAATTTTTCCTGCTGCCATTACGTCCTTGTTTCCCTGCACTTCCTATTTATTTCATTATTCAGCGACTTATATTTCTGTATTCCTTAGTTTCCTGGAACATTTTTGTATTTCCGCCTTTGAATTATTTCTTCTGTTACCCATGGTTTCTTCGCAGTTACCTTCTTTGTACCTATGTTTTCCATTCCAACTTCTGTGGTGGCCCTTTTTAGAGACGTCCATCCCTCTTCAACTGTACTGCCTACTGGGGTATTCCTTATTGCTGTATGTACAGTCTTAGAGAACTTCAACCATATCTCGTCATTCCTTAGTTCTTCTGTATCCCACTTCTTTCCATATTGATTCTTTCTGACTAATGTCCTACACTTCAGCCTACTCTTCATCACTACTATATTTTTATCTGAGTCTATGTCTACTCCTGGATAGGCCTTACAATCCAGTATCTGATTTCGGAATCTCTGTCTAACCATGATGTAATCTAACTGAAATCTTCCCATATCACCCGGTCTTTTCCAAGTACACCCAATCCTCTTGTGATTCTTGAACAAAGTATTCGCTATTACCAAATGAAACTTGTTGTAGAACTCAATTAGTCTTTCTCCTCTCTCATTTCTTGCCTCAAGCGCACATTCTCCTGTAACCTTTTCTTCTACTCCTTCCCCTACAACTGCATTCCAGTTCCCCATGAGTGTTAAATTTTCATCTCTCTTTGGGTATTGTATCACCCTTTCAATATCCTGATAAACTTACTCTATCTCATCATCTTCAGCTTGTGACGTCGGCATGTATACCTGAACTGTCATTGTCAGTGTTGGTTTGCTGTCGATTCTGATAACAGCCCCGTCACTGAATTGTTCTCAGTAACACACTCACTGCCCTACCTACCTATTCATAACGAATCCTACTCCCTTTATACCATTTTCTGCTGCTGCTGACATTACCCTATACTCATCTGACCAGAAATCCTTGTCTTCTTTCGACTTCACTTTACTGACCCCTACTATATCTAGATTGGGCCTTTGCATTTCCCTTTTCAGATTTTCTAGTTTCCCTACCACGTTCAAGCTTCTGACATTCCACGCCTCGACTCGTAGAACGTTATCCTTTCGTTGATTATTCAATCTTTTTCTCATGGTAACCTCCCCCTTGGCAGTCCCCTCCCAGAGATCCGAATGGGGGACTATTCCGGGCCCGCCGAAGTGGCCGTGCGGTTAAAGGCGCTGCAGTCTGGAACCGCAAGACCGCTACGGTCGCAGGTTCGAATCCTGCCTCGGGCATGGATGTTTGTGATGTCCTTAGGTTAGTTAGGTTTACCTAGTTCTAAATTCTAGGGGACTAATGACCTCAGCAGTTGAGTCCCATAGTGCTCAAAGCCATTTGAACCATTTTTTTGACTATTCCTGAATCTTTTGCCAATGGAGAGATCATCACGACACTTCTTCAATTACAGGCCACATGTCCTGTGGATACACGTTACGTGTCTTTAATGCAGTGGTTTCCATTGCCTTCTGCATCCTCATGTCGTTGATCATTGCTGATTCTTCCGCCTTTAGGGGCAATTTCCCACCCCTAGGACAAGAGAGTGCCCTGAACCTCTATCCGCTCCTCCGCCCTCTTTGACAAGGCCGTTGGCAGAATGAGGCTGACTTCTTATGCCGGAAATCTTCGGCCGTCAATGCTGATTATTTATCAAAATTTAGGCAGTGGCGGGGATCGAACCCGGGACCGAAGACGTTTTGATTATGAATCAAAGTCATACACATAAAAAAAAGTTTTGCATCACCCCTACTCCCAGAACATCTGAAGATAGACGTTGACTGTGGATATTGTATCACAGACACAGTCCCTTTGACTGTTCGGAGATGTCACTAAACCCGCCCAAGGATGTAAACAACCATGCATGAGCAGCGCCTATTAGACGGTGGGGGTCCGACAGCCGATCAGTTCAAGTCATTCCACTAGGAAGGAGGTACACGGCTCGTGTTGTCTGTAGTCCAACCATGCCTAGACAGTCAATACTGGAGTTCGTCCGATTGTTACTCTGATTGTTACTTTGTGCCAGGAAGGGCTTTCAACAAGGGAAGTGTCTAGGCGTCTCGGAGTGAACCAAAGCAATGTTGTTCAGACATGGAGGAGATACAGAGAGACAGGAAATGTCGATGACATGCCTCGGTGAGGGGCTACTACTGCAGTGGATGACCGCTACCTACGGACTAGGACTCGGAGGAACTCTGACAGCAACGACACCTTGTTGAATTATGCTTTTCGTGCATCCACAGGACGCCGTGTTACGATTCAAACTATGCGCAATAGGCTGCATGATGCGCAACTTCACTCCCGACCTCCATGGCGAGGTCCATCTTCGCAACCACGACACCATGCAGCGCAGGACAGATGGGCCCAACAACTTGCCGAATGGACCGCTCAGGATTGGCATCACGTTCTTTTCACCGATGATTGTCGCTTAAGCCTTCAACAAGACAACCATCGGAGACGTGTTCGGAGGCAACCCGGTCAGGCTGAACGCCTTAGACACACTGTCCAGCGAGAGCAGCAAAGTGGAGTTTCCTTGCTGTTTAGCGGTGGCATTATGTGAGGCCGACGTACGCCGCTGGTGGTCATGGAATGCGCTATAACGGCTGTATACGATACGTGAATACCATCCTCCGACTGATAGTGCAACCATATCGGCAGCATATTTGCGAGGCATTCATCTTCATGGACGACAATTACCATCCTCGCCATCATGGACATCTTGTGAATGACTTCCTTCAGGATAAGACATCGCTCGACTAGAGCGACCAGCCTGTTCTCCAGTCATGAACCCTGTCGAGCATGCCTGGGATAGATTGAAAAGGGCTGTTTGTGGACGACGTGATCCACCAACCACTCTGAAGGATTTACGCCGAATCGCCGTTGAGCAGTGGGACAATCCGGACCAACAGTGCCTTGATGAACTAGTGGATAGTATGCCACTACGAATACAGGCAAGCATCAATGTAAGAGGACGTGCTACTGGGTGTCAGACGTACCGGTGTGTACAGCAGTCTGGACCACCATCTCTGAAGGTCTCGCTGTATGGTGGTTCAACATGCAATGTGTGGTTTTGATGAGCAAAAGAAGGGCCGTAATGATGTTTATGTTGATCTCTATTCCAATTTTCTGTACAGGTTCCGGACCTCTCGGAGACGAGGTGATGCAAAACTTTGTTTGATGTGTGTGTTTAGATAAACTGCGAAATACCTATATTTTGGATGCCTGGATGGGGGATTTGAATTCAGTTCACCGTAGTAGCGATTACTTCACCGCGTTGGTTCGATGACAAATGGTTCTATCACTACAGCCGGGTCCATCACTACAGTCCAGAAACTAAACAGCATTCAAAACGTCTGGTAGAACCAGGTGACCGTGCGCCAAAGAAGACAAAGGCAGTTTTATAGACCAGAAATGATGGCAGTGTTTCCTGAGTGAAGTAATGTACTTCCGTCTATCCAAAGGAACTCTTTGACATATGCCTTTCGATCTCTCCAGCACGGTTTGCCTAAAATTTGTCGATGAATCAGCGTGCGAACGGCTCCTTCACTGTTCCACGATAGACGCCGTTTCCATCACTCTGACGGCAATGGAATGGTGACTGTCGACCATGCAGGAGTCAGGGTTTGGAATACACGAATCTTCGAGCTGGCGTTTGAAGTTCCGGCCACGCTCGTTGTGTGGCTTAACGGGGAGGTACTAAGTCACGTGGAAGAAAAGTGACACACGTTCTAAATGTATCGTTTTGAACCGAGTGCATCAGGGGCGAATCGAAATGCGTAAACATATCACGTCGTACGTAACCGTTGGTGGCTATCGAGCGATCGTCATTTATGACGGTCAACCGCGGAGTTGTTCGGAGTGCTGGCAGCAAGGGCGCTTTCGCTCCGAGTTGCTGCAGAGACCCCTCGTCCAGATATCTCGTGCTGACACGACGTCTACACCATAACCGACGACGCTGCCTATTACATACGCTGTTGCAGCTAGGAACGTGACGGACGCGGACGTTGTTCCGTTCTAGTTACTGACCGCTGAGGGCCCGGTTTCCGCGCCCACGACGCCACGGCCTGCGTCGGAACTGCCGACATGCTCGAGAGCAGCGACCACGTCTGCATTTCATCCGTATGAAGGGGACCGCCTGAAAGTCGATTCAAGTGCGGACGCCGAGAAGCGGGAGGCGCCTAGTGTTCGTCGTGGTCCAACAGGCCGCAGATACGCGTTCCCGTAAGCAGCAGTCTCTCAGACGACGTAAGAAGAGGAGGCTGTCAGCAGGAATCGCTTCGCAAGACGGTTACACGTTGAAGAAAGATGACGACGATCCCCTGCGTCCAGGGCTGTGAACCACGCTCCAGCAGTTCCTGCTTCACTGTTGGTAACGACCGCCCAAGGACAAAGACAGTTTGAGGATGCTATCCCACTGACTGGCTCCCCGGCGATGTTGCGACTAAGACACCAGATGAACGTCATCCGTCGCCTAACATACTGAACCTCCAGCATGAAGATTGGGTGTCTGAAGTGGGGATGGAAAGAATGGTGTCAGGCTGGAGCGATCACCCGATGCCCGCGGCCGGTGGATCGTCGGACGGACATCTTGTCTCAGCTGATCACTAAAACACACGTTGCCGGTGACGGGGATGGTCAGATGGGCGACGTAACGCTTACTGGCTTAAATGACTGCAGGATACGTAATCGTACTCTCCAGTGATCCAGATGTATCGGATAGGAACAGTCAGTGTCAACGGCATTAGTTCCACGATCAAAACCCAGTATTAAAGGACAATATTCAGGCGGCGGACATTGATTCCGTGCTTCTTCAAGAGGTACGGCCTGATTTTCATCTGGATGTTTATGGATACACGTTTTACATCAGTCCAACTACGGTGGTGGTTGTACGGCCATACTAATACGTGATGGCAACGGATATTCAGTATTTGGCACCAGTGCGAGGCGTTGTGCTCACCATCGGCGCAGTCCACTTTGCGAATCTGTACGCTTCTTCTGGCACTGTGAAGCGTCGGGAGCGAACAGTCTATTACTCTTCTGAGGTAGCTCCATTGTTTCAAGGCACTGCAGAGCACCTAGTGGTGGGTGGGGACTTCATCTCCATCTTATACCCTGAGGAACAGATCCCTCACCATGTCCCATATCTGGCCCTTCACGCAATGGCCAGGGATCTAGCTTTGCAGATACGTGGAATATTTCAGCAGTCACTCGGTGAGCAGGTTGGATAGGATTTACGTTTCCTGAGGTCTTTGTACAGTGTCTGTTGGTATCGAGCTGTCGCCCACAGCATTAACCAACCATCAGGCCTTCTGCTGCACCGTGATTCTGCTGCAACAACAAATGAGCCGTAGCAGAGGACCATGGAATCTTAACGTCAACATTCACTGGGAAGAGACTTGCCATCTAGCTGTCACTGATACCTGGTCGAATGTGAACGACGGTATCAAAAATGGCTCTGAGCACTATGGGACTTAACTTTTAAGGTCATCGGTCCACTAGAACTTAGAATTACTTAAACCTAACTAACCTAAGCTCACCACACACATCCATGCCCGAGGCAGGATTCGAACCTGCGACTGTAGCGGTCGCGCGGTTCCAGACTGTAGCGTCTTGAACCGCTCGTCCACCCCGGCCGGCGAACGACGGTATCATACCTATCATTCTAAGATATTATGGTAGACACACTGTGCCAACCAGCTATTCGCCGCACACTCATATCATATGGACGATACAGGTCGATTTGGCATTTATCGATCTCTGAGCTTTACTACATAGGCTTGAGGGAACTAACGTCGCATCCACCTTCGCTAGAGCACCAAACGGCCGTCCACTGGACAAGGGCACTGCTCCTGCAGATCACAACTGCCAGACTGGAAGGTGCGCGGGTTCGAGCTAGACTGCATGATTCCATTCGAAAATACCGTGCATCTATTTAGAACATCTTCAGAAAATAATATATCGTAAGAGGCGACTCATCACCGCAGTTAATACGACGGACAGTTAACACGCAGAGACAAACACCACCATCTCCCGTGTCATCACAAATTATTACTGCACTATTATCTGGCCGGTCATCGGCCTGACCATGACGTTGAGGAAGTCCTACACGACCTGCCGTCTTCGGGTAGGGCACAAGGAGACGACACATACGTGGAGGCGTCACGCTGGAAGAATTGCGCTTAGCCGGAGATCTTACCACTTCAGACGCTCGCCACGCACAGACTGACTGGTCCCTTCCTGAGGGGTGGCTCACAAATACAAACGGAAGTGGCCAGAGGGGCAGCTTCCTATATCAACATGACAACGGACGGACAGGACCATACTAAGGATAGAAACCTCTTTGCTTTTAGAAAGCGTAGCTACCTGTTCCGACGTTGGTCCTACTGTTCTCTAGCAGACAGCCTTGTCTGCTACCCTCAAGCATGCAACTAGAAATACATTTGCTCATTCATCCTCTCACACAGAAGGGAAGGGGGATGACAGTATCTTATCATATACAGTATATAAAAGAAAGTGGATGTATGTTCCGTATGAGACTGTGTGACATGAATTACATATAAACTGTGTTTTAAAGTGTAGTAGTGTGACAGATCGTTCTTGTTTATGTGTAAAAGTAACACGTTCCACTACTCAGTCTCCTCCCAGATAGTCAGAAACGCCACAGTAAATTTAGAAGAGGAATTTATGCCGTAAATGACAACAGATTTAAGAAATTAAACATGAAAGGAATCCAACAGAGACCTTTCAGGGTGCAGACCGCAAGACTTCCGGGCTTTGACGTTAGTGAATTCGGATTACGCATACTTCGTGCTTGCCTCCTCGCTATTGTCAAAGTCGCCATTCATCCCGACCAACATGTCTGGGAGGTGGCAGTAATATACACACCGCATTAAGCTCTTACAGAGATGTGGTGGCGCTCATGTCGGCGATCCGTTTAGAAGGTGCCCTTGTGGCAGCTGACCTAGACCACGCATTTGACCGAGTTGAGCATGGTATTTGTAGGCTGTCTTAGAGAAGATGGGTCTGTCTCCAGTATAGGCTGGGTGTGGTTCTTCGGCTCATCCACAGGGCCTCTTCCATAGTTCTGGTCAATGGCTACCGCTTGCCACCATTCGCTATTGACCGCTCAGTGCGACAAGGACGTCCTCTGTCAGCCTTTCTCTTCGTTGTCGCCCTCGGGCCTGCATTTCACGGTCTACATCAGCGTCTGGAGGGTATTCGCTTCCGCAGCGTCTATTTTAAATGATGTGCTTACGGGGACGATGTAGTTTTCTTGGCAACTTCGGCAGAAGATGTATGTACGGCGATCGCGAGGCTTCAGCCCTACGGCGAGTGGCCGGCAGCCGTATCAAACTGCTGAAATCGCACTACATGCATGTGGGCAGGCGATGACTGTCAGTACGGCGATGCCAAGATCCTGATGATGAGATGTTTGGCAGCGACCTCCCATCGGAACATGCAGCTTACGGCGGCAGGTACATAGACTGCGTATCCCACTTTACTTAATGTGATCCGCACGCAAGCTCGTATCCACACCTTTCGAACACTTCACTTGATCATGGAGGTACATTTTCTGAACGTCTCCTCGCCCCCAAAAGTTAATCATTACGCACTTTCTTTCACTGCCCGCTAAAGTGGTTGCAAGGTTAACGGCGGCCTTTACTCATTTCGTCTGCGATGGTAGGATGTTCAAGACGCGTTATGAGACACTGATTTTGCCCACATATGCGGGTGACATTAGAATGATAAATGCGCAAAATGGGCGCGCACTCTCTTTGTGGGGACAAGTTTCAGACGACGCACTCGCTGTTACAGTGACTGAGGAGGTGGCGCCTCAACTTCTCCGGCCGCCGATTCCAGTTGGACATATCGCCTCACCACTGTGTCATATTCGCACTTATCTGATCGGCATGAGTTATCTGTTGGATGTCCTACTGATCAGGCGGGCTCCTACAACTAAGGAATTCTACCGATACTTTCAACAGACACTGCATGCTAATGTCATTGAACGCCGGCATCCGGCGGCTGGCTGGAAGCGGGTGTGGTGTAAAATATACTCGCCTTTCGTTCTCACCGCAGTGAGGGCTCTGTGTTATATAATAACGACTGAAAAATTCCACACCAGACAACGTTTATACATTACAGATCTTGCCGAGGGGTCTCTGACCCAGATGCACTATCGACACCCATACGCACCGTTTCGTTTGTGATACGGATACCGACTGTTGACTTCTTACAAGTCACATATTGCCATTGTTGCTGCGACGGATGCCTTAGTCCGTAGAGCTCACCGAACTGATCCATTCTGACATCACTTATTCGACATAACGCCACGGTGTGGACTAAATCTATGGCGTTGTCGTGCTTTTTTTTTTTTTGGTGAGGACATTGCAGAGCTGTTAGATTTTTGCACTATTTAACGATCAACACGTCGTCATATGGCAGTGCGTCGTATGTTTCGCTCTTTGCGAATTATTTGGGGTCTTTGTTTATGCATCTTCGAGAGCGTCGGTGTGTACAGGGTGTGAGAAGAGATTGAAGATGTAGGACAAGACTGATGAGAGACATCAACGGTAATGGTGAACGAGAAGACGACCTGGACACAGACCATCTGGCTACTGTGTACGCCCTAGGAAGAAGATTTATACAAGAAAAAGTATGAAACAAATAAAATTAAATTAAAAAAGCATTGTACCCTTTTATCTATCCTTCTTTTTCTGCAAATCGAACGGAAGCCAATTTCAATTTTGTTCGTAGGCGTAGCCTAAAGCACTGGCAAACATCCTTGCTAGTTAGCTTTTAGGATGAAAGTGACGGTGGCACTACGTAATTAGATGGATTTTATGTGTAGTATTGGTGTTAGGGGAGGGCGCCTGAAGTGGAAGAGGTGTAGATAGAGGGTTGGGGAGGGGGGAAGGGGTGCAGGGAAAGTGGTATGTTGGGCTCAAAGCTCATACACCAGTTGCTGCTAACATTTTACAAAAAGAAAAGGTCTCTAATGGGTGCCAGTGCTTTGGCGTTCAAAACAGAGAAAAAAAATGGGTGGCGAATTTGACCAGTAATCTAAACATCGTGGGCCCAGTGTCGAGCCTCATCACTGCTTAAATTTTGAAAAAAGAAAAAAATACCATCAGAAACGACGGTCGAAGAAATCAGGCATAAGAAGTCACCCTCGTCCTGCCAACGGCCTTGTCAAAGAGGACAGAGGAGTGGACAGGGGTTCCCGGGACTGTCGTACACTTCGGGTGGGAAAATACTCCTAAAAGGCGGAAGAACCAGCAATGATCGACAGCATGGGGATACAGAAGGTAATGGAAACCACTGCATTAAAGACACATAAGGTGTATTCAAAAGACATGTGGCCTGTAATTGAAAAACTGTCATGCCCGGATCTCTGGGAGGGAACTGTCAAGAGGGAGATGACCATGAGAAAAAGACTGAATAGTTAACGAAAGGGTAAAGTTCTACGAGTCTGGACGTGGAATGTCCGAAGTCTAAACTTGATTCGGAACTGTAAAATCTGAAAAAGGAAATGCTAAGGCTTAGTCTAGATACAGATTAGGATAGGAAAATAATCACGTAGAAGGATGGGTCCACAATTCTTGTGTCATTTGTCCTTTGAGTGATCACATTTATTTACAATGCACATGATAGTGCAAAATTAAATAAAACAATCTCGAAATTTCTCTGATTATAGGAGGTTGTTAAATGACAATAAACCTTTTTAAATTTTAATCACAGATTGACATGAATAAACTTTCAGTTCTTGTTACCCCAAGGAATCAGTGCCAGCAACAAATAAAAATATAAATCATAATACAAGCTCTCTTAAACAATAAGTAAGTAAAGATAACTCTTACACAATCTTCTTAGACATTCACAGACATTAAGTGTAAAACCGGTAATTTTGAATAAACACCCAAGCATGGCAGATCTGAGAAATTTTCTTACATCCATAGAAAGGATACAATGAGAAATTAAGCCCAACCAAAGGATAGTGAGTTACAATTACAAATAGAAATATAAGGCGATGACAATTAGAAAGGATGCATTAGAGATTTTTTCAGCACACCATGCATACACGCAAATATTTGAACAGATAAAGGAACTACCTCAAAATTTAATTACTACATCGCTCACATACAGGCCATTTGGCAGAATATTGAAGCAAGTACATCAGAGCCTTGAGAAGAGAAAGGCGAAACTTAAAAAAGGCAAGCCGCCAAGGTGAACAGCAATAGCAACACGCCTCAAACACAACCGGTAGGCACGTTCGGGAGCACAACGGCAACACGGCCTCACGTCCGTCAGCCGCAGAAATGCCGCTCTGGCGTTTTCACAAAGGCTAAGGGGCGCTGCAAACAAAAAGCACATACTTTACCCATAGACTGCAGAAATACAAATTACATGAACAACAATCGACACCTTGTTAAGAGATCATCGCTGTAAGCCCAAAAAATCCGTCATAGAATAAGGTAGCAAACATTACTTCAAAAAACTACCTAAAGGAGATAGATCTAAAATCACTGGTAAGGGAATGTAAAAATATAATAGTTAACATCTCCATAAAACAAGTTATGTAAATTTTACACTAAGTTATACGGTCAGGCGTCACTTGAATCAAACAGGTGGAACAAATAAATGATTAAGTTCATCCCTCCAAGGGAACAGTTAGTGATTAGGCATTTCCTTGAATCAGTCCTCAGGCTTGGCAACCATCTAAAACCCAGTTTCAAAACAAACATATTAATAGAGAGAATTCCCCTTAAAATAATTAAAAACTAAAATTACAAACCTTACAAAACGTAAAAAAATCTCTGACTCAGTGAACAGGAATTATGCCATACGGCTCATGACCCAGTTAATAAAACTGAGTAAAGAATTTCATTAAACACTAAAGCTTAAACAATAAATCCCAACACGAGAGGCGGAAGTTAGTTTTCACTAGTAAACAACCGAATTTGAAAGTGCTGCATGGCTTACGGCCTTGGTAATCCACAGCAAGTAAAGGTCTTAGTTGTACACTTTATCGCCAGCACAGGGACAGTAACTAATGTACACCCAAAACTTCCACAAGTGAAACAAACGCAAAGCTACAACATACTTGCGGCCAATCACAATAAATTAAAATGTTCCAGTGATCCATAAGGCACCAACAGCAGAGGACAGATACCAGAACGCGACCAATACTGACAGCAAAACTTTCCAGTAATTTTCCGTGCATGCACGGAACGATGAGGGAAAACTGCAAGCGTCCAGGTCCGCACAGCAAGGATAAAAAGTGCAAATCCACTGAAGGCCGTAGTAGAACGCCGCTGATACAGCTATATGATTGACAATACCAAGAAGACTGACAAATCAATCTCGGCACAAACTGAGCTACCGGCCGAAGGAACCGATGCGCGCGAAGATCCACACTTGATATGCATCGGCTACGCCCCTCCAGCATATTCTCACCTCACCTCACAACCCATTACCGGCCTGGTACGGACTCTCTGAACCAGCGATCATCTACGAAAACTGTGAGTTAAATTCGCGCCGCCTATCGGTGTGCCAGTCAGAGAAGGCACCGGGAAGACAAAAATAAAATGAACTGGAGCTGCCACTGCTCACCATGGGAAACAGAAGAAATACCTCAGTTGATCGAAGAAAGAAGGAAGCACAAAAGTGATCAGGGAAATTCAGGAATACAGAGATACAAGTCGCTTAGGAATGAAATAAATAGAAAGTACATGAAAGTTAAGGCGAAATGGCTGCATGAAAGATGTGAAGTAATCGAAAGAGAAATCGTTGACGGAAGAACTGACTCGGCATATAGAAAAGTCAAAACAACTGGGGTGAAATTAAAGGAAATGTCTGTAACATTGAGAGCGCATGGGAATTCCACTGTTAAATACGGAAGAGGGAGCGGAGAGGTGGAAAGAGTACACTGGTGGCAGAAGGGAAAAATAACATTCCATCAGAGTTTCCAAAACCATTGCGGGAAGTTGCAACAAAACGACTATTGACATTGGTGTGTGGAATGTATGAGACTGGCGACATATCATCATACTTTTGGAAAAACATCATCCACACAATTTGAAGATAGCAAGAGCCGATTAGTGCGAGAATCATCAGGTGAACACCTCACGCATTCAACTTGCTGACAAGAATAATATACAGAAAAACTGAAAAGAAAATTGAGGACCAGTTGGATGACGATTAGTTTGGCAGCAGAGAAGCAATTCTGACCTTGCAGTTGATAATGGAAGCAAGACTGAATAAAAATGAAGACAGCATCATAGGATTTGTCGACCGGCTACTTAAAATGGTACAGGGTGATCGAAAAATAGGGGTGAGCCATAGGGAAGATGAGTGACACACAATATGTACAAAAAAAAAAAAAAAAAAAGACTGAAAGAACGAAGTGCACAGATTAAAAAGGGCGTAGGACAGGGATGTAGTCCTTCGCTGCTACTGTATCGAAGAAGCAATGAAGGAAATAGAAGAAAGTTTCAAGAGCAGGATTAAAGTTCAAGGTGAAATGATATCAATGACACGATTCGTACAGACACTGCTATCCTCAGTGAAACTGAAGAAAAATGTGTTGAATGGAATGGTCTAATAAATACTGAATATCGACGAAGAGTAAATCGAAGAAAGACGAAAGTAATTAGAAGTAGTAGAAATGAGAACAGTGAGAAACCTAACATCAGAATGGGGTAGTAGACAAAGTTATGGAATTCCACTACATTTGTGGCAAAATAACTCATGACAGAAAAGCAAGGAGGACATAAAAGCAAACTAGCACTGGCAAAAGGCATACATGGCCAAGAGAAGGTTATTAGTATTAAACATATGTCCGCCCACGGTAGCTGAGTGGTCAGCGCGACAGAATAGCCCGCATCTCGTGGTCGTGCGGTAGCGTTCTCGCTTCCCACGCCCGGGTTCCCGGGTTCGATTCCCGGCGGGGTCAGGGATTTTCTCTGCCTCGTGATGGCTGGGTGTTGTGTGATGTCCTTAGGTTAGTTAGGTTTAAGTAGTTCTAAGTTCTAGGGGACTGATGACCATAGAAGTTAAGTCCCATCATGTTCAGAGCCATTTGAAGCGACAGAATGTCAATCGTAAGGCCCAGGGTTCGATTCCCGGCTCGTTCGGAGATTTTCTCCGCTCAGGGACTGGGTGTTGTGTTCTCCTAATCATCATCATTTCATCCCCATCGACGAGCAAGTCGCCGAAGTGGCGTCAAATCGAAAGACTTGCACCCGGCGAACGGTCTACCCGACGGGAAGCCCTAGTGACACGACATTTAGTATTATACACAGACCTTAATTTGAGGAAGAAATTCCTGAGAATGTACGTTTGGAGCACAGAATTGTATGGTAGTGAAACACAGACTATGGGAAAACCGGAACAGAAGAGAATAGAAGCATATGAATCGTGATGCTACAGGAGAATGTTGAAAATTAGGTAGACTGAAGGTAAGAAATGAGGAGATTCTCCTCAGAATTGGCGAAGAAAGGGATATGTAGTAAACACAGACAAGAAGAAGGGCAGGATGGTAGAACATAAGGTAAGACATCAGGGAATAACCTCCATAGTATTAGACGGAGCCATAGAAGGCAAAAGCTGTAGAGGAAGACACAGATTGGAATACACCCAGGAAATAACTGAGGACATAGGCTGCAAGTGGTGCTTCGAGATGAGGTTGGCCCAGGAGAGAATTTCGTGGCTGCCCGCATCAAACCAGTCAAAAGGCTGATGGAAAAAAAGTGACGTACAGGTCGTTGAGAAAACTTTTCATATTTTTGAAACAATCACGAGCCATTAACTTTAGACATTAAAAACAGTGTCTCTCACTGCTAGGCCGGTAACGTTTCACACTGCCCTCTTACACTGTAAACGAGCGGGATGGCATATAGATAAGACATTGGACTGATATTCGGAAGAGGAACACTGGACTAGAGGACAGCATTCACATCCCCGTGCGGCAGTCCAGACTGAAATCCTCTGTGGTTTCTTTAAATCAGGTAAGACAAAAACCAGACTGTTCCTATGCGAAAGGCACAGGTGATTTTTCTACCCGGTCTTCCACAATTGAGCGTGTGCTATAATGACGTCGTCGTAGGTAGGGGGATGATCCTACTGTTGCCTCATTTCTCCCAATACTGTGTTGCTGTTCCTCTTCACAGCAATTTTATCAACATTCGTCGTATTAGTGTAACAGGGCAGTAGGCAGAGAGCTGCTGCAACGCGGAAGTCACTGCTCTGGGAGACCACCTTGGGTGCCAGTACAGCAGTCGCTCTGCTGCGCCGCAGACGAGCCCTCAGGAGTGCTTTCAATGAGAGCGTATCGCTTTATTGGGCGACACATCGGGCAGCCGGACAGCGGGCTATCACCGCGCCTGTTTACGTACAGAAAATCGCTACTCAAGCTAGACGCCCCCCTCACCCCCTCCCCCCCCCCGCCCCCCTCGCTGGCAGCAGGCTAGCACGCATGTCCAGTGGTGGCAAAAATCTGCGGCTGCTCATTAATAGTGTATGAAGGGAACGGCAGGGCATGTGATCCGGCACTGCGCTAATTGTAGGCGGGGGCAGTGTCGGAGGTGGAGGCGCCAGCGACTCAAACGGCCACCGCTAATCACCGGCCCCAATTACGGCGGCGGCAGGCGTGGTCACCGTGGCGCCCCGCGCTCCTTAAAATGCTAATTTCTGATTGAGTTATCCGCCGCGCCAATATTAGGTTTGCGCCCTACACGTCTGAGGGACGCCGCCGGTTTCGGCCAGTGCCTCGCGGCGGTACTTGGGGCGGTCAGCCATCGACATGAAAGCTATGTCATTAGTATCATGTGCCATCGCTCTCTTTTGGCGGAGCGTTAACCCAGCACCGCTTAAGACGTACAGCGCGATAATACATGATGTTTCCAAAAAAACTCGAGCGTGTACACCGATATGTATACAAATGGAAACGTGTTGAAGCATCTGTAGAAGTGCCACGTGATAGGGAAAACTGATACATCCTTGTTTGCTGTGCTCGGCTGAACGTAGAAACTGTGTAGAATTGAGTCCTAGTATTAGAAGAGGTAGTAATAAAGCTGTTTTTAATTTTTTAGTTTTTGAGTCATTAGTCTTCTGACAGTTTTGATCGATGCCGCCTGCCACCAATTCCTCCTCTGTGCTGTACTCTTCATCTCAGAGTAGTGTATACACCCGACTCGTCAGTTATTTGTTGCATATACTCTGTTTCTTCCCTTGCTACTTTTTACTCTCTGGCGCTACCTCTATTATTCTATTATAAAGTTATTTCCTTATGAAACTTCCTAGCAGATTAAAACTGTGTGCCTCACCGAGACTCGAACTCGGCAAAGGTCCCGAGTTCGAGTCTCGGTCCGGCACACAGTTTTAATCTGCTAGGAAGTTTCATATCAGCGCATACTCCGCTGCAGAGTGAAAATCTCATTCTTATTTCCTTATGTCTTAACACACACGCTCGCAACCTGTCCCTTCTCCTTGACATTGTTTTCCACGTGATCCTTTTATTCCTCATTCAGCGGAGAGCCGCTTCATTCCTTATCATATCCGTCCACGTGGCAGATGCTTCGATTCTTTTCATTTACGATTTTCCCACAATCCACGACTCACTACAGTACAGTGATGTGCCACACACATACATTCTAAGATTTTTTCCCCTGAAATTAAGGTCGATGTTCGATACTAGTAGATTTCTTTCGGCCGGCGAGGGTAATAATAACCTCACCGCTGACCGCCCATAAACTAGAAACACACGCACACACTCTTCGCCTGCGCTTCTCTGCTTTTTCGTCCACCTTAGTTCGCCCGTTATGTGTTATTTTATTTTCAAGGTAGCAGAATTCGTGATCCCCAATTGTAAAGGGCAGTCGCAGTTGGAGGCAGAAAACATAGGTACCAGTAAGGTGTCTGCGAGGAAACTTTGTTTAACAGAGGAAATGCTTCATGTGATCGACGAAAGAAGAAAGTACATAAATGCTGAGAGAGAGAGAGAGAGAGAGAGAGAGAGAGAGAGAGAGAGAGAGAGAGAGAGAAAGAGAGGAATACAGCGGAATAAACCACTTCAGAAGGAAATAAATAGGAATTAAAAATGGTTCAGATGGCTCTGAGCACTATGGGACTCAACTTCTGAGGTCAGCAGTCGCCTAGAACGTAGAACTACTTAAACCTAACTAACATAAGGACATCACACACATCCAAGCCCGAGGCAGGATTCGAACTTCCAACCGTAGCGGTCTCGCAGTTCCAGACTGTAGCGCCTAGAACCGCTCGGCCACCCCGGCCGGCCCAATCTGAATAGTCAAGACACTCCGGTCGGCAATAGGAATCACAGGGAAGAAAAGCGTAATGGCTGCAGTAAAAATGTGAAGAAATCCAAGTTTATCAGTAAATCTCATTTGTGTTACTCCTCTTTACATCACCCTTCTACGGTTCTCAGTTCATATTCTGTACTCATTAGACTCATTATTTCATTCAACAGGTCCTGCAGTTGCTCTTCCTTTCTTGAAGATAGAATGTCATCGCCAAATCTTATCACTGATGTTTTAATCACTCTCTGGAAATTTTATTTTATTTTCGTCATTGCATTTTCGATGTACTGGTTAAACAATAGGAGAGAAAGACTGCATCCTCGAACCGTGGCAAGGCGCCCTAGACCACGCGGCTGCCCCGCGCGGCGATGATACTTTTCCGAAGATCTTACAGTACTAGTATGTCTTGACTATTCAGATTGGGCCGGCCGGGGTGACCGAGAGGTTCTAGGGGCTACAGTCTGGAACCGCGCGACCGCTACGGTCGCAGATTCGAATCCTGCCTCGGGCATGGATGTGTGTGATGTCGTTAGGTTAGTTAGGTTTAAGTAGTTCTAAGTTCTAGGCGACTGATGACCTTAGGAGTTAAGTTGCATAGTGCTCAGAGCCATTTGAACCATTTATTCAGATTGGTGTACAAAATTATTGAGAGTAGTTTGGTAGTTTTGGTTAGTAACTGCGAAGGAATGTTATCTGTCTCTTCTAAAACTCTATTAAATTTTGACTCTATTACTGTTGCATATCCTCATGTACCTTCTATCTCTCTTCATCTTCTGTTTGTGACATCGGCACCTATACCTGGACAATTGCTGCACGCATCAGTTATGCTGCCGATTCCGATGAGCACATCACTACTCCCAAACTCTTCACAGTAATTCACTCTGTCTTTCCTTGCTATTCATAACAAATTCACTTACGTTATACAATTTTCTGCTGCTGTTGATATTACCCTATATTTTTCGGACCATAAATCCACGAATTCTCTCAATTTCACTTCACTGACCATATTATACACTGATCAGTTAGAACATTATGACCATCTACCTAATCGCAAGCATGTCCACCTTTGGCACAGATAGTAGCGGCGACGCGTCGTGGCATGGAAGCAATGAGGCCTTGGAAGGTCGCTGGAGGGAGCTGACGCCACGTCTGCACACACAGGTCACCTAACTACCGTAAATTCCGGGGAGGGCGGCGATAAGCTGTCACGCCACGTTCAGTGACATCCCACATGTGTTCGATCAGGTTCAGATCTGGCGAGCTGGGGTGCGAGTACATCAACTGGAACTAGTCATTCTGTTCTTCGAACCACTCCATCGTATTCCTGGCATTGGTACTTGGCGAATTTGCTTTTTGAAAAATGCCACTGACGTTGGGAAACATGATCGTCATGAAGGGGTGTACGTAATCTGCATTCAATGTACGATACTCGTTGGCCGTGATGGTGACTTGCACGAGCTCCACTGGCTCCATGGATGCTCTTGTAAATGTTCCTCAGAACATAATGGAGCCGCTGCCAGCTTGTCTTCGTCGCGCAGTACAGGTGTCAAGGAGTTGTTCCCATAGAAGAGGACAGACCTGCGCCCTCCAATCGGAATGATGAAGAAGGTATCCGGATGCATAAGGCCATGCAACGCTCTGCCTTGTCCCAACGTCCAGTGCCGATAGCCATGTGCCCATTTCAGTTGTAGTTGCCGACGTCGTCGTGTTAACATTGCACATGCAAAGGTCTACTGCGGAGACAGCCGTTAGAAGTGTTCGGTGCATTCTACGTGACCCTTCGCACGCAGATCCAGGCAGCGTGAGGTTGTTGCCAACGGAAATCTCTGTGTGTGTGCGACGGGTAATGGCGGGGTGGGGGGTGGGGGGGGGGGGGGGGGGAGGGTGACCGGGCGATCCGAGGGACGTTCAGCACGACCCATGTGTCCACTACTGTCGCTGCCCTGACCACTGCCCACCCATGATCAAGTGGGAAGGGTACCTTGTAATGTATTATCAAGTATTGCCTTGTGCATCTGTAAAGTGATAGGGAATAAAGTATTTCCACGTAAAGGTTATGTTTTGTTTGATCATTGTCGAATGGAAATAATGAGAGGACAGTGAACCCTCTCGTATTACACACTCCAGACTTAAATATGCCAGTGCAGGACCAAAGGCCTGGAAGTGAACTGCGTACATAGATAGTTCCTGTGAGTTAGTATGGGTAGAGCTTATACTTGACAACCGGAATAAATTAATAGCTGGTTCCTTTTGCCGACCCCCTGACAAAGGTGATACAGTTGCTGAACAGATGAAAGAAAACTTGAGTGTTTTTTTTTTCAGTATATCCATTGGGAGTGACGAACTGCGACTCTGATATAAATTGGCGAGTTATCTGATAATAAATATGCAACCATTCGCTTTTTTTAAATTTTTGATATGATTCATTTAATCATAAACTTGTTTTCGAGCCACTGCAGGCTCTAGTACCACCTCCGTCTGACGATGAGCCTGAGGTGGCTCGAAAACAAGTTTATGATTAAATAAAGCGTATGAAAAACTAAAAAAAAGTGACTGGTTGCATATATATTACACACAAATCACCAAATTTGAGTGTTATTTCAGATACACTATGTGATCAAAAGAATCCTGACACCTGGCAGAAAATGACTCACAAGTTCGCGGACCCCTCCATCGGTAATGCTGCAATTCAGTATGATGTTGGCCCACCCTTAGCCTTGATGACAGCTTCCAATATCGCAGGCATACGTTCAATCAGGTGCTGGAAGGTTTCTTGGGGAATGGCAGCCCATTCTTCACGGAGTGTTACACTGAGGAGACGTATGGATGTCAGTCGGTGAGGCCTGGTACGAAGTCGGCGTTCCGAAACATCCCAAAGGTGTTCTATAGGATTCGGGTCAGAACTCTGTGCAGGCCAGTCCATTACAGGGATGTTATTGTCGTGTAACCACTCCACCAAAGGTCGTGCATTATGGACAAGTTATCGATCGTGTTGAAAGATACAATCGCCATTCCCGAATTGCTCTTCAACAGTGGGAAGCAAGAAGGTTCTTAAAACATCAATGTAATCCTGTGTTGTGATAGTTCCACGCAAAACAACAAGGTGTGCAAGCCCCCTCCACGAGAAACACGTCCACACCATAACACCACCGCCTCAGAATTTTACTGTTGGCATTACACACGCTGGCAGATGACGTTCACCGGGCATACGCCATAACCACAACCTGCCTTCGGATCGCCACATTGTGTACTGTGATTCGTCACTCCATACAACGTTTTTCCACTGTTCAATCGTCCAATGTTTATGCTCCTTACACCAAGCGAGGCGTCGTTTGGCATTTATCGGCGTGTGGTTTATGAGCAGCCGCTCGACCACGAAATCTTAGTTCTCTCACCTCCCGCCTATCTGTCACAGTGCTTGTAGTGGATCCTGATGCAGTTTAGAATTCCTGTGTGATGGTCTGGATAGATGACTGCCTATTATACATGGCGACCCTCTTCAACTGTCAGCGGTCTCTGTCAGTCAACAGACGAAGTCGATCTGTACGCTTTTGTGCTGTACGTGTCCCTTCCAGTTTCCCCTTCACTACCACATCGGAAACAGTGGACCTAGAGATGTTTAGGAGTGTGAACGTATGACACAAGTGACACCCAATCACCTGATCGCATCCGAAGTCCGTGAGTTCCGCTGAGCTTCCAATTCTCCTCCCCCACGATGTCTAATGATTAATGAGGTCGTTGATGCGGAGTACCTGCCAGTACGTGGCAGCAAAATGCACCTAATATGAAAAACGTATGTTTTTCGAGGTGTCCGGATACTTTTTGATCACATAGTGTAGGTATCCCATTCATAAAATGATACTTGGAGGTAACTTCAATCTACCCTAGATATGTTGGCGAAAATACATGTTTAAAGACAGTGACAGTCTTTAAACGTCGTCCGAAATCGTACTGAACGCCTTCTCAGAAAATTATTTTGAAATACTATTTCAGGAGCACACTCGAAGCTTAAATGTTTACGAGAACATTCTTGACTTATTAGCAACAAAAAATCCTGAGCAAACGGGGAGCATCATGACAGATACAGGGATTAGTGACCACAAGGTTGTTTTAGCTAAACAGAATACCGTAACATCCAATCCCAACAAAAATAAACGCAAAATGGATCTATTTAATACAGCAGATGAGTCGTTTGACACCTGCCTAAGAGTTAGTCTCCACGCATTCCAATCTGACTATGTAAGCGTAGACCAGATGTGGTTTAAATTCAAAGAAATAGTATCGACGGCAATCGAGAAATATATACCATATAAATTAATAAGAGATGATACTGATCCCCCACGGTACACAAAAAAGAGTCAGAGCATTGTTGCAGAGCTGCTAAAAAAACATGCCAAATTTAAAAGAAGGGATAATCCCCAAGGTTGTCAACGTTTCAAAAATGGTTCAAATGGCTCTGAGCACTATGGGACTTAACATCTATGGTCATCAGTCCCCTAGAACTTAGAACTACTTAAACCTAACTAACCTAAGGACAGCACACAACACCCAGCCATCACGAGGCAGAGAAAATCCCTGACCCCGCCGGGAATCGAACCCGGGAACCCGGGCGTGGGAAGCGAGAACGCTACCGCACGACCACGAGATGCGGGCTGTCAACGTTTCACACAAGCTAGAAATTTGGCGCAAACTTCAATGCGAGATGCTTTTAATAGTTTCTATAACGAAGCTCTGTCTACAGATCTGGCGGAAAACCCGAAGAGATTCCGGTCATATGTGAAGTACACCAGTGGCGAGACGCAGTATATACCTTCACTGAGCGATAACAATAATGATTTTGAAACTTCCGGACAGATTAAAACTGTGTGCCGGACCGAGACCCGAACTTCTTCATTCTGGAATAGTGATTTTACCGCTGACAGTGCCACTAAAGCAGTTACCAAACACGGTTCTCCGAAATTCGTTCACAAGAGAAGATGAAGTAAATATTCCAAAATTCGAATCAAGAACAATTGCTAGCATGAGTAACTTAGTGCTAGATATTCTCTGCGAACTGAAACAGCTTAAATCACTTAATAAATACAAGGTTTCCAGTATACATTGTATACTAGCCAGTTTTCTTTCAGAGTATGCTGATGTAGTAGATTGCAAAGGTGCGAAAGTCACATCAATGCCCAAGGAAGGAAATCAGAGTAATCGGCTGAATTACAGACCTGTGTCAGTAACGTCTATTTACAGTAGGATTTTGGAACATACCCTGTGCTCGAAGAAAATGATTTATTATTTATTTATTGCGCGGCCCTCCCGCTGGATGTTCGAATCCTCCCTCGGTCATGGGTGTGTGTGTTGTTTTTAGTATAAGTTAATGTAAGTAGTGAATAAGTCTAGGGACCGATGACCTCAGCAATTTGGTCCCTTAGGAATTCCCACACATTTCAGCATTGATAAGCCAGCATGGCTTCAAAAAATATCGTTCTTGTGAAAAATACCTAACTCTTTATTCTCACGAAATAATGAGTGCTATCGACAGGGGACGTCAAATTGATGCCATATTTTTAGATTTCCAGAAGGCTTTTAACACTGTTCTTCACAAGCGACGCCTAATAAATTGCCTGCCAATAGAGTATCATCTCATTTGTGTGACTAGAGTCATGGTTTTCTGCCTGAAAGGTTACAGTTCATAATAAATGACGGAAACTCATCGATTAAAACAGAACTAATATCTGGCGTTCTCCAAGGTAGTGTTATAGGTCTTCCATTGTTCCTGACCTACATAAACGATTTAAGAGACAAGCTCAGTAGCTTCCACAGATTGTTAGCAGATGATGTTGTCATTTAGAATCTTGTAAACTCAGCAGATGATCTAAGCGAATTGCAAAATGATTCAGACAAAATATTTATATGGTGCCAAATGTCGCAGTTGACTCTAAATAATGAAAACTATGAATTCGTCCACATGAGTACTGAAAGTAATACGCCAAGTTTCAGTTACATGATAAATTACGCAAATGTCAAGGCTGTAGACTCAACTAAACACTTTTTTTTTGAGTCGCCAGTCTTCTGGCCGGTTTGATGCGATCCGCCACGAATTCCTCTCCTGTGCCATCCTCTTCATCTCAGAGCAGTATTAACAAACTACGTCCTCAACTATTTTCTGGCTATATTCCAATCTCTGTATTCCTCTACAGTGCTAGCTCTCTATAGCTCCCTTCATCCCGTCCGTTCTTCTTGCCAATGTTTTCGACATATTCCTTTCCTCTCCGATTCTGCACAGAACCTCCTCATTCCTTACCTTATCAGTCCACCTAATTTTCAGCATTATTCTGTAGCACCACATCTCAAATATTTCGATTTTCTTCTGTTCCGGTTTTCCCACAGTCCATGTTTCACTACCATGCAATGCTGTGCTGTGCTCTTCGAAATTTCCTCCTCACATTAAGGCCGATATTTGATATTAGTAGACTTCTCTTGGCCAGGAATACCGCTTTTGCCAGTGCTCGTCTGCTTTTGATGTCCTCCTTGCTCCTTCCGTCATTGTTTATTTTACAGCCTAGGTAGCAGAAATCCTTAACTTCAATCCCGATGGTAAGTTCCTCGCTATCCTCATATCTGCTACTTCTCAGTACTTTCGTCTTTCTTCGATTTACTCTCAGTCCATATTATGTACTCATTAGACTGTTCATTCCATTCAGCAGATCATGTAATTCTTCTTCACTTTCTCTCATAATAGCAACGTCATCAGCGAATCGTATCACTGATATCCTTTCACCTTGAATTTTAATCCCACTCTTGAAACTTCCTTTTATGTCCATAATTGCTTCTCCGATGTATAGATTGAACAGTAGGGATGAAAGACTACATCTGTGATTCACGCCATTTTTAATCCGAGCACTTGGTTCTTGGTCGCCCACTCTTACTATTCCCTCTTGGCTCTAGTACATATTTTATATTATCCGTCTCTCCCTATAGCTTACTCTTACCTTTCTCAAACTTCGAACATCTTGCATCATTTTACATTATGTATCCCTTTTTCCAGGTGGAAAAATACTATGAATGTGTCTTGGTTTTTCTTTAGTCTTGCTTCCATTATCAACCGCAACGTCAGAATTGCCTCTCTAGTCCCTTTATCTCCCCTAAAGCCAAACTGATCGTCATTTAACACATCCTCAATTTTCTTTTCCATTCTTCTATATATTGTTCTTGTCAGCAACTTGGATGCATGAGCTGTTAAGTTGCTTGTGCATTCTATACACCAATGCGAATAGTTGGTTTGTTTCCTCTTCCCCCAATGATTTTAGAAATTCTTACAGAATGTTATCTGTCCCTTCTTGGATCTTAAGTCCTCTAGAGCTCTCGTAAATTCTGATTCTAATACTCGATCTCCTATGTCTTCTAAATCGACTCCTGTTTCTTCTTGTATCACATCAGACAAATCCTCCCCCTCATACAGCCCATCAATGTACTCTTTCCGCCTATCCGCTCTCTCCTCTGTATTTAACAGTGGAATCCTTATTGTGCTCTTAATGTTACCTAGCTTGCTTTTAATTTTACCAAAGTTTGTTTTGACTCACCAATATGCTGAGTCAATCCTCCCGACATTCATTTCTTTTTCGATTTCTTAACGTTTTTCATGCAGGCATTTCGCCTTAGCTTCCCGACACTTCCTATTTACTTCCTTTCTCAGTGATTTGTATTTCTGTGTTCCTGAATCCCCCGGAGATTTTTGTATTTCCTTCTTTCATTGGCGGTGAAGTTTTTCTTCTGTTACTCATGTTTTCTTCGTAGTTGCCTTCTGTGTACCTATGTTTTTCTTACCAACATCTGCGATTGCCCTCTTCGGAGATGTCCATTCCTCTACAACTGTTTTGCTTACTGGGCTATTCTTAACTGCTGTATCTATAGCCTTAGAGAACTTCAAGCGCATCTCACCATTCATTAGTACTTCCCTATCCCATTTCTTTGCGTATTAATTCTTCCTGACTAATCTCTTAAACTTCAGCCTTCTCCTCATTAGTACTACATTGTGATCTGAGTGAATATCTGCTCATGGGTACGGCCTACAATCTAGGATCTGATTTCGGTGTCTCTGTCTGATCATAATGTAATCTAACTCAAATCTTCCGATGGCGCCCGGCCTTTTCCAAGTATACTTCCTCCTCCTGTGCTTCTTGAACAGAATATTCGTTATTAATAGCTGAAATTTATTCCTAGTCCCAAGCCCATATTCTCCTGTATCCATTTCTCCTACTCCTTCACCTACAACTTCATTCCAGTCCCCCATGAGAAATAGATTTCCATCTCCCTTTACGTACTGTATTACCCTTTCAATATCCTCATGTATTTTCTCTATTTCTTCATTTTCAGCTTGCGACATCGGTATGTATACCTGAAATATCTTTGTCGATGTTGGTTTGCTGTCGGTTCTGATAAGAACAACCTTATGATTGAACTGTTCACAGTAACACACTCTCTGCCCTACCTTCCTATTCATGTCGAATACTACTCCATTATACCGTTTTCTGTTGCTGTAGATATTACCCTGTATTCATTTGACCAGAAATCCTTGCCTTCTTTCCTTTTCACTTCAGTGACCCCTACTATATCTGGATTGAGCCTTTGCATTTTCCTTTTCGGATTTTCTAGTTTCCCTGCTACGTTCGGGTTTCTGACATTCCACGCTCCGGCTCTTAGAAAATTATCCTTGTGCTGATTATCCAGTCTTTTTCTATTGGTCACCTCGTCCTTGGCAGTCCCCTCCCGGGGATGTCGTGTGGATACGCGTTGTGTGTCTTTAATACATTGGTTTCCATTGCCTTCTGCATCCTCGTGCCGTTTATCACTGCCGATTCTTCCACCTGTAGGGGCAGTTTCCTACCCGAAGGACAAGAGTGCACCCTTAACCTCTGTCCGCTTCTCCGTCCTCTTTGAAAATGCCGTTCGACGAATGAGAGTGATTTCTTATGCCGGAAGTCTTCGGCCACCAATGCTGATTATTAATTAAAATTTAAGCGGTGGCGGCTTTCAATCCCATGACTGAGGACAAAGACACAACTGCTAGACCACATGTGCAAAATATTAAATGATTGTGGATTACAAATGATTTAAATTGAGACAATCACAAAGATAATGTTGTGCGGAAAGCAAACCAACGACTGGGATTTATTGGCAGAATACGTACAAAACGTAACTGTTTTACGAAAGATACTTCGTATTCTACGCCTGTTCGCCTTCTTATGGAGTAGTGTTGTGAATTGTGATATCCACACCAGATAGGATTGACGGAAGACATCGAAAAGGAACGACAGCTCGTTTTGTATTATCGTGATATATGGAAATTTCAATCAAATAATTTTTAGCGCTCTCCTATATAGGGAGAAACAACCACCGTAATAAAATAAGGGAAACCAGTGGTCGCACATAAAAATTTAAGTGTTCGTTTCTCCCAAGCGCTGTTCAAGAGAGTAACGGTAAAGAAGTAGCTAATTAGTTCGATGAACCTTCTGCCAGGCACTTAACTGTGAATTGCAGAGTAATCACGTAGATCAGGGGGCCTCCCCAATTCGACTGACGAACAGATTTTTTTCAGGCGCTTTCTGTATCTGATGAAGAACCTGAGCCAGATGCAGTCAGTTTGACTGTTTCAGAGGAAGACTCTCAGTCTGCAAGATCTGGGCAGTCACTAAGGGTGAGATTACGTCGTCGCGAGCTCCAATGTTAGACGTGCAGTTGAGCCCCTTAGGGATATGGCTGCAAATGAGGGAAGAAGTTCAATGTGTACACTGTGTGCATCCTAGGGATAATATTCCCCGATGGGCATAGGGAGCTTCCGGATGCCATAAGGAGCACAGGATGCAGTCAACTGTAGGTGATGGCTCATATCGCCACTGCCAATGTGTGTCGCTTTGAACTGGAAGAGATTCTCTATGGTTTTGGGTGGCTGTCTGAAATTGCAAAGACTGCAGTCTTTCTTGCGACATGAAGGCATAGCTCACCATCCAGCATCGTCGACAGGACTGACTGGATCTATGTTTCAGAGCTGAGTGGAGGTTCCGAATTAGACTTCAGATTCCTCGACGTGCGTCGTAGAATGGTGAGCTTTCGGGTTCTGCTTAATAGGTCCAGGGGCAATTACACTCAGAAATTGGCTACTCGGGTGGTGGGGGCCGTGTGGTGTGAACTAGTTCTTCGGGTTATGGGGTCTCTTGGAATTACAGAAATTCAGTTTGAAAAGGTGCGGGCCAAACACAGGACGAGGGGAGACCTAGCAACGACCGGAATTTTAATTGTAAAGTGTTGTAGCTGTGCTGGGGAAGAACCAGAGCTGTAAGCGCTAATAGATGCACTGAAGCCCAAATCGTTACAGGTATTGAAGGTGGCTGTAGCTCGAGATAAGTTCAGCAGAAATTTTTATAAAGGACATAAAAGCGCTCAGAAAGGACAGGTTACATAAAGATGGTGTTGGATTGTTTTTGCTGTTGCAAGTAGTTTCTCTTCTAGTAAAAATGACGTACTTACTTCCTGTGAGTTAATATGGGTAGAAGTTACAATTGACAATCAGAATAAACCAGTAATTGATCTCTTTTACCGAGACTCCGACTCACATACAATTGCTAAAAGATTCAAAGAAAACTTGAGTCTCACTTCAAATATCTACCCCACCGGAGTTACTTCAATCCACACTCGGTAAGTTGGCTAAAATACATGTTCAAATTCAGCGGCAAGTGAGCCGCGGCGGCTCCAATACATTTTGTCTCTGTCCTTCCGGCACTAGGTTGTGAGGTGAGAACGGGCATGAATTTTCGCGCCAAACGGTTCCTTCGGCCGTTAGTTCTGTTTGTGCCGACCGACATGTCACTACTTTGGGGAGTGGCCATCACATTCCTGTATCGACGTGTCGTCCATAGGCATTAGGTTGATTTGAACCTCCCTGTTAATCCATGCTATGCCGAGCTGGACGCTTGCAGTTTTTCCCTTATAATTTGCGCATATGCAAGAACCATTACTGCAAAATTTTGCGCTCAGTATTGTTCACGCTCTGATCTCTGTGCCTCTGCTGTTTGTGCCTTATGGATCACTAGAACATTTTAATCTATGTAATTAATCTTGGCCACAACCGTGTTGTGCCTTTGCGTTCATTTCATTGGTGGAAATTTTGGGTGTAAATTAGTAACTGTCCCTGCGTTGGCTATGGCATGTAACACTAAGACCTTTAATTGTTGTGGTCTACGAAGGCCAAACGCCGTGCAGCACTTTCGGATTCAGTGGTTTACCAGTGTATTTAACTTTCGCCTCGTGTGTGTAGTAGTTTGCTGTTTGAACTTTAGAGTTTAATAAAGTTCTTTAATCAGTTTATTAACTGGGTCATGAATCGTGTAGCATAATTATTGTTCACTGAGCTTGAAATTTTTTTACACTTTGTCAGGTTTGTAATTTTACCTTTTAATTATTTTAAGGGGAATTCCCTGTATAAATATGTGTGTTCTGAAACCATGTTCTAGAGGTTTGTCACACCTGAGGACTGATTCAAGGAAACACTGTTTGTAATGCCTAGTCACTAAATGTAATCATTTATTTACTCTCTCTGTTTGATTCAAGTAGGCACCTAGTCGTGCCATTTTGGTGTAAACTTTACCTAAACTGTTTGGTGAGACGTTAATTATTATATTTATATACTCCCTTTATATATACTTGGTGAGCTGAGGAAAATTTTAATTTCCATTCTGCCATCACCTTACGTTTCTACTTTTAATTATAATTCACTATTCTTTGCTTGAGCTTAGTTTTTCATTGTACTATGGATGTAAGAAAATTTGCACTGCGTGGGATCCTATTCTAAATTACCAGTTTTTAACTTAATAACTGTGACTGTTTAAGAAGATTGAGCAAGAGTTATCTTTTACTTACTTATTGATTAAGAGAGGTGTTGTTATGATTTATTTGCTGGCACTGACTCTTTGTGGTAGCAACAATTGAAAGTTTAATCATGTCAATTCGTGGTTAAAATTTAAAAAGGCTTACTTTCATTTAACAACCTTTTATTTTCTGAAATGTTTGATGAGTATTGTAGTTTATTTGGAACGGTAATGTGCACTGTAAATAAATGTGGCCATTCAAATGAAAAATGACGTAAGGATTGTGGACACACCCTTCCATGTGATTATTTTCCTACCCCAGCCTGTGTATTGAAGTTTCAGTAGGTATAAAACATCGTCCAACATTGTACTGAATGAATTCTCCGAAAATTATTTTGAACAATTAGTTCAGCAGTCCACTGGAAGTGTAAGTGCTTGCAAAAACAGATTTGACCTCTTTCCGACAAATAACCCTGAGGAATGAAATTTCAATCACCAAATTTCTCCTGTGAATGCGAAAATATTTTGGCGCCCACGTGCATCGGGACATATGATCATCGAAACAACAAAATCAGATATCACACAGGAAGATTTAAGTGTTATTTTTTGCTGCGTGCTGTTCGAGAGTGGAACGGTAGAGAAATTGCTTAAATCTGGTTCCTTTCAACACTATCCGATGCCCTTAATTATGAATTACAGGGAAGTGATGTATAAGTTGATGCTGCAGCCTGAATTTGTCACTTAAAACAGAGAGAGTTTCAACACAGTTCGTTTATTGAACGAGCAATACGAGTTGGCGTTTGGCCAACAATGGAAAGTATTACATTCGAACATTAGATCTTGGAGAAAGTAAACAGTCTAGAAAATATCACGGCAGGTCAGAAGGGGTATTTATCAGAACTATTAATCAAATGCGAACAGGTTCTTCCTGTTAACCCGAAGTAATATGCAATTTTGAATATAAACTCTAGGCAAAGTCACATCAACCATTCGTTGGAAATCTGTATCCTGTACCATTATCAAAGGAAGCAGCTTCGAGACGAGCTGAATAGAATGGAGTAGGAGGATGTGGCTGAGAAGGAACTGTTATCAATACAAGTAACGCCATTTTGAATTAGTGTGTCAATGGACATATTTATAAGAGCATTAGATGAAGTTCTGTGAGTTGAATTCTCCTGTTGATAGGTGCCGATATGTTTCCGTTCAATGCCATACAGTCCAGAACAGATACTCCAATCAGGCAAAATCGCCATGATCACTGAGGCAGTCATCCCACTGACGCACCGTGCAGAAGATATCAGTTTGATAAAACAGCGTGTCCTGCTGTATGAAGAAGTTCGTAACTGACTGCTGCACTTTCTCCTCCAACAGAAATCTTCGATCGTTCAAAGACCTTTCTTTTTAAGGCACCAAAGGCGTGATAATCGCGTAGGGAGAGATTAGGATTATAGGGTGGGAGCCTAGGCTTCCAGATCGACCGGCGTTTTGTGTCGAATAGCGGTCATTACAGAATTTGGAGCACCATCCCGCAACGTAGGTTTTCGACAGACATGCCGTCTCATACACATTCTTCATTCTCCGATGGATGTCTACGATGTTTGTCCTGTCGCAGTCAAGGAAAGAATAAGAACACGTTGGTCCTGTTTGCACCCATTTGGTGATAAAGTCGCCATAATTCACGTTGCCTCATTTGCCGCATGCACATAAGAAAGACACGCCTACATATCACTGCTTATATTCTCACACTGGATTCGCACTACGTTGCATACACACTGCAGCAACGCCCTCAAATGGAAACTTTTTGATCGTCCCTTTTGTTGTTTTTGTGGTCTTCAGTCCTGAGATTGGTTTGATGCAGCTCTCCATGCTACTCTATCCTATGCAAGCTTCTTCATCTCCCAGTACCTACTGCAGCCTACATCCTTCTGAATCTGCTTAGTGTACTCATCTCTTGGTCTCCCTCTACAATTTTTACCCTCCACGCTGCCCTCCAGTACTAAATTGGTGATCCCTTGATGCCTCAGAACATGTCCTACCAACCGATACCTTCTTCTAGTCAAGTTGTGCCACAAACTCCTCATATCCCCAATTCTATTTAATACTTCCTCATTAGTTATGTGATCTACCCATCTAATCTTCAGCATTCTTCTGTAGCACCACATTTCGAAAGCTTCTATTCTCTTCTTGTCCAAACTATTTATCGTCCATGTTTCACTTCCATACATGGCTACACTCCATACAAATACTTTCAGAAACGACTCGATGTTAACAAATTTCTCTTCTTCAGAAACGCTTTCCGTGCCCTTGCCAGCCTACATTTTATATCCTCTCTACTTCGACCATCATCAGTTATTTGGCTCCCCAAATAGCAAAACTTCTTTACTACTTTAAGTGTCTCATTTCCTAATCTAATTCCCTCAGCATCACCCGACTTAATTCGACTACATTCCATTATCCTCGTTTTGCTTTTGTTGATGTTCATCTTATATCCTCCTTTTAAGACACTGTCCATTCCGTTTAACTGCTCTTCCAAGTCCTTTGCTGTTTCTTACAGAATTACAATGTCATCGGTGAACCTCAAAGTTTTTATTTCTTCTCCATGGATTTTAATACCTGCTCTGAACTTTTCTTTTGTTTCCTTTACTGCTTGCTCAATATACAGATTGAATAGCATCAGGGAGAGGCTATAACCCTGTCTCAGATCGTTCCTTAAAGAAGAATAATTCAACGCACTTATTCAGGCAGTAATAATGCTGAAAATCACGATATTCGAGTTTGTAATGAAAAATGATCTTCGCTCATTACATATCGAAAGAAGGAGTTGAACCTGATTCTGAGAAGGTAAATACTATTCAAGATGCACCACCACCACAGCATATGAACCAGAAATCTGGGAATTCTGTGGAAAATTCGTCTCTAATCAGTCTATAAATGATCATCATTTAACGAAATCACACAAGAAAAATAGTATGTGGCTATGGACTCCTGGATATCAGGAGGCGTTTGGTCCAAAAAAGAAGAGTTTAGACAATTCCAAAATTTTGCGATACCCTGACGTAAATCTACTTTTTTGCCTTACAAAATATGGCTGTAATTATGGGATTGCGTGTCACTCGTTTCAAGCATTGAGGATTGAAAGAATCAGCTAATAACCACAATGTTTGCCATACGGACTATCCAAGTGCAGAAATGACTACATCATCTCTGAAACGGAAGCTCTTGCAGTGGTATGGAGACTGACCAAAACTGGAGGCTGGTTCTAACACAGTTGGAACAGGGAACAGATAAAGTGCAAAAACGTTATCTTGTTTACGAAGGAATATTATTTACTAGAATAGAAGTACGGGACTGGAAGATATGCTGGTCTGAAAAGTACGTAAAGAAACTGATCGAATGCACTCATCTAAGCCATAGTCTGAAAAGTCTGAAAAATTAAACAAAATGGCCACCTTCAAAAATACGGAAAAAAGAACATACTTGTGACAGATGTCAAAGGGTGACGTATGTAAAAAAAAAAACTGTCCAAAGTTTGAAGCGTTTCTAGCAGCACAAATCTGCCACAATGCACCGCCAACAGCAGAAGCCATAGATAGAGACCTGTCGACACAGCAACCCTCCTCTGTTGGCCGCTTTCAAGTCGATCCGAGTGACGATACCTATCCCTAGAATACTGGCCCTATTTGCGACGTTACGACATGACCCAGAAACATCGCTCCTTCCGCGATGGTCAGCACTGGACAGTGCTATTTCAACCCCCAGGACTAGCTTCTCATCATCGAACAGCAGGGAGTGAGCCCTTACCATTTTACACAAACTCAGTTTGTATTTTTAAATGACGAAAACTGGCGTACAATCGCTAGAAGTTTCTAATTTGACAGCTGTTCTAAAACTTACCTAGTAAAAGCTACCTTAAACTTACTTATCTCGTGGTTGATCCCACTTGATATCACTCCTGTGAGTGAAATATCTGCAAACGCTTGTAGCAATTTTACGGTACAATGCACTTCCGAGGGAAACGTGTAGAAGTCAACTGGAATCGAAACTGACGCTTGGATACGTGATGTTTTGTGTTTGGTAAGAGACGAATTGGTAAACACGCAGTGTCACCTGTATCAATACTTTCTCCAGTTAGCAAACTACGGTATCCGTGAAAGGCCAATGTCGGAAAATGACGGAATCCGTAAAGTGAAGCAAATTAACGTGACATGATGTAACCGTGCAACTTACAGGTTATGGAATTCGAACTGTGCGAGTTTTTAACTTACCTTTTGAGTATCCTAACCAGAAGAAACTAATAATTTATGTTCGGATAGACATTTCTTAGTGTAACACATGACAAGGGATCCCGTGCATACTACTGTCAAGTGGATAGTGGTGTTCGGTGTATTCGAATTGACTTACAAGATTAGATCCTGTCATGCTTGTTCGTCAGTGGGCTCTGAGCACTATGCGACTTAACTTCCGAGGTCATCAGTCGCCTAGAACTTAGAACTAATTAAACCTAACTAACCTAAGCACATCACACACATCCATGCCCGAGGCAGGATTCGAACCTGCGACCGTAGCGGTCGTTCGGCTCCAGACTGTAGCGCCTAGAACCGCACGGCCACTCCGGCCGGCTTGTTCGTCAGTGTATATAGGGCGTACATGTCACATAGCGGACATCACGCAAACACGCGGAATTTCTATCTCATGGAGAACCTTCGCAATAAATTTTGCAATAGAGAGCGATGCCCTGTCTAACTGTCAAGGGAAAGTTCAATCGTCGATAGAACTATGTCACAGCCCCTGTTAAACGAGATAGTCCAAGATATTTCAGCACCGCCTGCCGCCTTCACAGTCGCCGTATGTTCAGCAGGTAAAGGGGCAACCACAACTTGATGTAGTTGTAAACAAAAGTTCAGTTACCGTTCAGGATTCAATGGAGACTGACTCTCCGTCTCAGGTTGCCGCAACATATACTTCTGGCGACATTCAAATGGATACCAAAGTCTCGAAAACAAAAATGAAGCGGGAACGTACGACAGCTAAGGACGCCTCACACACAGAGGACAGCATAACGAGAGCAACCAATAGGCCTCCACTCCTACATCGTTCGTGATACCAACGAACGAACGACTTAGGCGCGGACACAGAGAGCAAAAAATGTTGCAGAGAGCCCCACGCGAGAAATGTCTAATACGAGTAAAATGTAAAAGCGAGGACTGCACTACGTTCCAGTTCCATCGCTCGTCCCGGCCCTAGCACAACTAAGGCCCCAGGAAACCAAAATACAACCTAACTGCTGAAAACTTCGAAGTAGAAAACCTGATTACCATGAACTCGACGAAAGAAGTGGTTGGGCGATACGGCACAGGAGCAGGTGTTGAATTTAAACATCATTTTCAGCTTGTTTTACGTGTAACCTAGGTGAAAAATGTCCTAATACCTTGTCGGACCTCCTTTTGCCCGGTTAGAGGAGCAGCTTGACTTGGTATGGACTCAACGGGTCGTTGGAACTCCTCTGAAGAAATATTGAGCCATGCTGCTTCTATAACCGTCCATAATTGCCTGAAGAGTTGCGAGTGCAGTATTTTGTGCACGGACTGACCTCTCGAAGATGTCCCATAAATGTTCCATTGGTTCATATCGGACGATCTGGGTGGCCAAATCATTCGCTCGAACTGTACAGAACGTTCTTCAAACCATTCGCGAACAATTATGGCTCAGTGAGATGGCACATTGTCGTCCAAGAAAATGAAGTCCATGAATGGCTGCAAATTGTCTCCAAGTAGCCGAACATAACCGTTTACAATCAATGATAAGTTCAGTAGGACCAGAGGACCCAGGTCCGTTCCATGTAACCACAGACCACACCATTATGAAGCCACCACCAGCTTCCACAGTGTCTTGTTGACAGCTTGGGACCATGGCTTCGTGGGTCTGCACCACACTCGAACCCTACCATCATCGCTTATCAACTGAAATCGGGACTCATCTGACCAGGCTACGGGTTTCCAGTCGTCTGGGGTCCAGCTGATATAGTCACGATTCCAGGAGAGGCGCTGCAGGTATTGTCGTGCTATTAGCAAAGTCACTCGCGTCGTTCGTCGGCTGCCATAGCCCATCAACGCCAAATTTCACCGCAGTGTCCCAATGGATATATTCATCGTACGTCCTACATTGATTTCTATGGTTATTTCGCGCATTATTGCTCGTCTATTAGCTCTGACAGCGTTACGCAAACGCCGCTGCTCTCGGTTGTTAAATGAAGGCCATCATCCATTGCGTTTTCCACGGTGAGAAGTAATGCCCGAAATTTGGTATTCAACGCATGCTCTTGACAGTGTGAATCTTGGAATACTGAATACCCTAACGATTTCCGAAATGAAATGTCCCATGCGTCTAACCTCGACTACCATTCCGCGTTCAGAATGTATTAATTTTCGTCGTGCGGCCACAATCACGTCGGAAACTTTTTTCATGAATCACTTGCGCCAGAGCGCCGCCCTTTAATACCTTGTGTACGCGGTACTACCGCCATCTGCACATGGACATGCCGCTATCCCAAGACGTTTCTCAACTCAGTGTATATCCGACTGTGCACCGGAATGTTCTTGTTCTGACGACTCTGGACATCGTTATAATTGAATATACCATTAAACTGGCGTCCTTGATATATTTTTAAAGACAGTTAAATTTTTGCGAGTACCAATAAAGTCGAGTTCCTGTCAGATTTTAAGACGCTCTTAAATCTCGACCCAGAAAAAAGTGCTGAACTACACTTTTAGGCAAGCAGACGCTAGATTTAAGAAAAAAAAAATTCTGCGTTACCGAACGGACGCGGCATACCCTATGCTGTGGTGGAAGTGTTGATTGTTAACGTTTATGCTCCGTTAGGAACACACAACAGACGCGCGCGTAGTCAATTATTTAACTGCAGATGTGGGTCCACTAGTAAAAAATGACGTTAGTCACAGAACTGGGGGGGGGGGGGGCAACTTCTATTCTATTACAGACGATGCCGACCAACAGCCGAGGCCTAACAAGTGGCAACCGCTGAATACGTTCATAAGTGACCTCCATTTATAAGACACTTGGTGACTGCTCCATCCTACCCACACGAAGTTCACTCGTTACTACCCCTCAGAGCATTTACGTGATAAGAAATTGCGTCACAGCTAAACTGGGATACAACTTCTCGCATTCTCTGATCACTGTGCCTACAGCTGCCGAATACATTTGTCGCAACTGGTGAAGCAGAGGCGACCATGAATCTGGGGACTCAATACCCAACATCTGCAGGACGTTGCACTCTGATTAGAACTCCAGCACACGTAGTATCAGTCTCTCCACAAACACACTAACTCAGATAACACCATAAACTGGTGGACGACTAGTTTTAAGATCAAGGAAAATCTATAGAGCGGAGAAAGCATTTTTACGAAAGTCTATCACGTAGTTCTATTTCCAGTGCTTAAGGATGCCGTACAACCGGCTCTCAGACACTCATCCGGCATTTTGCCTCGATTAAAACGCATAAAGAAGAGGTGACTTATGGTACAAAGAGCTCAATCAGAAGGCACGACTGTTAGAAGTCAACCAATCGACAATATTTAGTGGATGAACTATCTATTTACCTTATTATGTGGGAACGCAAGTGTCCCACCGAAGTATACTGGATGAACTAAAAGAGGAAAACGGAGAACGTCTTACGACCTTGATTGTGGGAGGTGCACGTATATTTTACCAATTTGTTTCAACAAAAGGAAATGGGTAACATAGCCGTGAATAGTTCTGCTAAAGACAACCGAAATACTCTCACCAGAACGGGTACGGCACATCTCCATGAACACTTCAGGGCCGATGACTTTCGCAGCGTTCTGAAAAACAGCGCCAGAGGGAAGGGGTCAGGGGTGGAAGGCATGCCCTTTGAACTCTACCTGCGGTTCTCGGAAATTCTGTGCGCAACAACATAGCTTGTCTGTGAAATGGTTAATGGCATTCCATTTCCCTTCTTAGAAGGTATCAAAGTTCTACTGGTGAAAAGCACACGAAAACGGCGAATAGAAAACTGACGGCTAGTGACTCCACTGAATGCAGACTATAAACACGTTGCTCGCTGCTTTGCTGTTCGCCTAAAAACAGCGATGATGACAGTAATTAGCGAGAATCAGTGCTGCGCGATCCCGGGCCGTACCATCTACGACGCCCTGCTTACGCGCAGAGACGGAATATCCAATTCCACAACTACTCGTATATAAACACCTTTGGCGATCCTTTCAGCAGACTTTGACAAAGCGTTCGACAAAGTCAGTCATAAGTACTTGAAGGAGCGTTGAAATTTGCTTTGGTACCAAGTTTACTGCCGGCCATTGTGTCCGAGCGGTTCTAGGCGCTTCAGTCTGGAACCGCGCGACCGCTACGGTCGCAGGTTCGAATCCTGCTTCGGGCATGGATGTGTGTGATGTCCTTAGGTTAGTTAGGTTTAAGTAGGTCTAAGTTCTAGGGGACTGATGACCTCAGATGTTAAGTCCCATAGTGCTCAGAGCCATTTGAACCATTTTTTTGAACCAAGTTTACTATTGCAGTCATGAACCTGTTGTCCAACTCAGTCAAAGATTATGATTACCGGAAAACTGTCGGAATCCATAGAGCTCTAAAGTTAAGTACAGCAGGGGTGTCCACTTTCCGTGGGGGTGTTCGCGATCTCTCTGTAACCTCTATAGGCGAGCGTCCGGGTTTGACATCAATCGGCGTTATACGGTGCCATACGAGTCATTACGCACCGTACTGAACGTCCATGGTTCCAGATCAATGATCAACACAAAATCTTTAGTTCTTTTATCAGGCCAACTTCATTAGGGTCCTGACAAAAATGCATTCCAATAGAAACCTTGTGCCACCACAAAAAGTCCAACTGATCAACATTTTCCTGTTGTCAAAGGCCTGGTTTTAGCACAAATTTCCAACGTGGCACAGGAAATAGGCAGGGCCATAGCATAAGCTGTTTGCTGGTTGCCAGGGGTAGGGGGGATGGGGAAGATCTTTAAAGTTTCCCATGCGACCTGCACGCTGCCACAGGAGGAGGGAGGGCTACTACTCACAGACCTGTTGACCAAATGTGCTGCATATTCGTACAGAGAACTGTGTCCTTATGTGAAAAGCATCCAAACAGTCCCACAACGGTACTGGTCAGGAAACACCAGTCGACTTTTCAAGTGGCTCCAATGGACCCGTCGATGAAATAGCTACTTACTACAGGACTGTGCACCAGAAGAGCACAGAAGAGCAAGTAAGCTGTTTGAAGCTATCAGAGTTAGGCCTACGAGGAACAGCCACGAAATCTGGACCCCACAACGTCAGTGGAAGGAAGCGTGACAGAACACTCCGCTCTTACCTTTCACCACACGTGAAGGCCACGTGGTATAAGGTGATTAATAAAACCATATCATTTCACGGTCGGAAATATCATGTCCATTATAATTATCCGGGCTGTTATGCCGTGGTCGGTTGATGAATTCTGAGGTGATTCCCAACGTTTCGTCTCCGACTGCGGGAGACATCTTCAAGGGGGTCCGTAGCTTGATGGTCCAACACACACACTGGCTCGCTACTGACTGCCGCTAAATTCCGTGTCCGCGCGCCCCCGCGCCGCGGCGTGACGTCACGTGTTTTGAAAACGTCAGTGCAATTGGCCGCTGTCCGTCGCCGTCGATCGCCGCTGCCATCACCCAGTAGTGGACGAGTGGTACACATTTTCTTTAACACCGGCATCCATATACCGTTTAATTTGACGCCCTCCTCTTTTCGGTTGAAATTATTTGGGTGTTTAGCGATTTCGATTGCCTCCCTGTAGAGCCTTCCGTAGTATCCGCTCGTGGCCGCTAGTACTTGCGTCTCCTCGAAACGAATATTGTGGTTCCCTGGCTGGAAAGCATGCTCCGCAACAGCTGATCGTTCCGTTTCTCCTCTTCTACAATTTCCCTTGTGCTCTTCCAAACGTTTAGAAACAGTTCTTTTGGTGGTACCCACATAAACATCACCACAGCTGCATGGGATCCTATACACTCCAGATTTTTCCAATGGTTTGCGAGCGTCCTTGGCAGGCCTAAGGTATTCCTGTATCTTCCTGGTGGGCTTGTAAATTACGGTAATATTCCGCTTCGTCAAGATTCTTTCCGTTACATTTTTAACAAACGGCAGGAAAACCTTAGATTTTGCAGTAGCCTGTACGTCAGTATGATTTCTGCGTGGCTGCCTCAACGCACGTTTTATTTCGGCGGACGAATATCCGTTCTTCGTTAGTGCATTGTGGAGATGTTCCATCTCAGCGTCGAGCAACTCAGGTTCACAAATATTTCTAGCTCTGTCCGCTAACGTCTTGATAACACCCCGCTTCTGTTGTGGGTGGTGGTTCGAATCCCGGTGCAAATAACGGTCCGTGTGCGTGGGTTTGCGGTACACTGAGTGGCCCAAACTACCATTTTCGTTTCTAAACACAAGCACATCGAGGAAATGTAGTTTGCCGTCTACCTCCTCCTCCATAGTAAACTGAATTCTTGAGCTTATACTGTTCAGATGTTCGTGGAACCGGCTTAGTTCCTCCCTACCATGTCTCCACAACACAAACGTGTCATCCACCTATCGGAACCATATATTTGGTTTCTTGCTGGCAGTACCTAAGGCCTGTTCTTCGAATTTCTCCATAAAGAAGTTTGCAATTACGGGACTTAGGGGGCTTCCCATAGCTACGCCATCCGTTTGCTCATAAAACTGTTCATTCCACTTGAAGTATGTGGTCGTCAAACAACACTTAAACAGCTCTAAAATATCGGCAGGAAAAATTCGATCCAGCTGTTCCAATACATCATTAAGTGGAACCATGGTAAACAGCGATACCACATCGAAGCTGATCAATATGTCCTCCGGCTGGACCACTATGCCATTCAATCTGCTGATGAAATGTGTCGAATTCTTTATATACGAGTCCGAACGGCCCACATGTGGTTTTAACAGCGTAGTCAAAAGCTTGGCTAACGAGTAGGTGGGCGAACCAATGGCACTTAGTATCGGTCTTAACGGAACATTTTCTTTATGAATTTTGGGCAATCCATAAAGCCTCGGTGGTAGCGCAACCGAACTGCAGAGACCTTTCTGTACACTCTCTTCAATGGAGGACGTACAACCGTTTAGCGCCTAGTGGTAGTTTCACTGTCCTACCTCTTTCCGTAGAGGCTCACGATAGTAGCACGTCAACATTCGACGGACTTTGCCGTTTTCGAGACGCTCGTTCACAGGCTCTGCATAGCAATAATTTGTCCTTTATCAAAGTCGCTTATCTCAATGGATTTCGCCATTTGCAGCTCACATCTTCGCTAGGACCTTTATTACCGTGTCACGTGCTCGCAACGGCACCAAGGGCATCCAACATCACCGTGGGCAGTGGTCATAATGTTCTGGCTTATCAGTGTGTATGGGGATCGATTAGCTCGATGGGAACAATGTAGTAGCTGTAATGGTTGACAGAAATTTCGTTGAATAGAGTAAGTATTGAAATACTAAATACGTTTCAGTACAAAGACAACAGCTGAGTTAAAATGACAGTAAAATCTGTGAAGCAATAGCTTAATACTGAGATTGAATTGCACTTATTATTTTATGAAACGATAGTCGTCCATAGTAAGAGTCATCAGTCATGGTAAGTTTACGTCGTTTTAATACAAAAGAGAGATGACAGTAACGGGACGGGAGGATAGAAAGCTAAAAGGAAACACCGCCTGCGGCTAGTATGGTTGTGTGGGCGTTGTTTCGCGGCTACATAAGGCAATGTTTACGGTGCTCTCTATGTCCTAACAATCTCAAATTTGCGTCTGACGTCACGGGAAGGTAATATAACGATTGCTTTGCTCATTTAAAGCAACTGGCAGTATTTACCCATTACGTATTGATTACAAAAATTCTGGCTGCCACATGAAAACAAGGAAAAGTAGAACCGTATTTACGCTGATCTTTAAACATTGCATGGTAAATCTTTGACTGCTTGTTGTTGTTGTTGTTGTGGTCTTCAGTCCAGAGACTGGTTTGATACAGCTCTCCATGCTACTCTATCCTGTGCAAGGTTCTTCATCTCCCAGTATCTACTGCAACCTACATCCTTCTGAATCTGTTTAGTGTATTCATCTCTTGGTCTCCCTCTACGATTTTTACCCTCCACGCTGACCCCAAATACTAAATTGGTGATCCCTTGATGCTTCAGAATGTGCCCTACCAACCGATCCCTTCTTCTAGTCAAGTTTTACCACATACTTCTCTTCTCTCCAATTCTATTCAATACCTCCTCATTAGTTATGTGATCTACCCATCTAATCTTCAGCATTCTTTTGTAGCAACCACATTTCGAAAGCTTCTATTCTCTTCTTGTCCAAACTATTTATCGTCCACGTTTCACTTCCATACATGGCTACATTCCATACAAATACTTTCAGAAACGACTTCCTCACACTTAAATCTATACTCGATGTTAATAAATTTCTCTTCTTCAGAAATGCTTTCCTTGCCATTGCCAGTGTGCGTTTTATATTCTCTCTACTTCGCCCATCATCAGTTATTTGGCTCCCCAAATAGCAATACTCGTGTAATACTTTAGGCGTCTCAATTCCTAATGTAATTCCCTCAGCATCACTCGATTTAATTCGACTACATTCCATTATTCTCGTTTTGCTTTTGTTGATGTTCATCTTACATCCTACTTTTAAGACCATGTCCGTTCCGTTCAGCTGCTCTTCCAGGTCCTTTGCTGTCTGACAAAATTACAATGTCATCGGTGAGCCTCAAAGTTTGCTTGTTATCATTACCAAATCTCCATAGTTATCCTTTACTAGACATCTTAATAATTGTTTATCGTTTCTAAGGTAGGCAAAAAATTGGTTTGTTGAGGGCAAAAGACGTTAAAACAGTCCTTACATTGTCTTGTTGATTTGGCCTTCTGTACACGCTGTAGCTCACCCAAATGGCCCACAGTTGTTTAGCTGGAGTTTATTTGTTACCGGCTGCGGGCACAGGTCCGCTCGGGAGCAAGAGCGAGCACACACGGCGCAGTTCGTCTAGAAACGAGAGTTCATCACGATAAATCCCTGTCGGACATAATCAGGAATAAAGCGCATGGCGGGGCGCTGCGATACAGCGTTCGTCACTTGAGCAGTGTCAAATCCGATTGCATTTGGGTATGACGGAAGGCTTAATGCCATTTAATTCCATTTCAATTAACCAGCGCTTGTGCAGACAACTGAGTGACGCGCTGATGACATTCTGGGCAGGGCCGCTGTGGGGTGAGGGTGTGGAGAGGGTGCGGAGGGACAGGGGGAGGGTGGCATGGAAACTGCCGTTTGGTTGGGAGGGGCGAGGGAGGGGGGTGGCTCTGCAGACGTTGTCCAGCACTGTGAGCACAGCAACGTGCAACGCGCACTGCTGCATGCATAGCTCACTGACTCTCATTCTATTGTTGGAAAAAAATTAGAACTTCGTATTCAGTGCCTGAAAGAAAATATATATCTGTCAGAACAATGCAAATGTTTCTCATGTTTCACTTTTTGTGATTTCTGTCAGCATCAGTATGAATCTTTACCTACACAACGATGTACAAGATGCATCGAAGAACGTTCGGACAGTGAGGCTAGAAAAGGGGGAGGTGGGAGGAAAAAAAAGAGAGAAGTTGCGAGTAAAATTCTTCCCCTTGGCCGCAACATATTGGTGACAAAGTTGATAAAAATATAAAGATACTGGAAACTACTGTTATGTTATTTTGGTAAAGAGAGACAGAGACAGAGAGAGACAGAGACAGAGAGAGTCTGTATGTGTGTGTTTGTGTGTTTATGCATCCTCACGATCGAACAGACAACCACATCTCATCCCGTATGAGAAACTTTCATCGGTGATGGTACGACCACTGTCCGTCCCATTCGTAAAAGCAAAGATGGCACATAGTCACAAATACTCTGCCTCTTTTCTGTGGCCGACTATAGTGGTTAAAGCGTTAAACGTTGGTTTCCAATAATATAAATAGTTTTGGACGCACAAGAAATCGTTCCGATAACACTCTCTCTGTCCTAGTTTCATTCTGTCTTCAGTTACACTCATTGAATTCGCAAAATCGGCGAAACAAATATGAGTTTGACTTTAACACTGCTCATTTTTAGGATAATATATTTTTTACATAACACACAAATAAATTGCTTATCTTTTTATATCTCCCTTCTTTTAACGCTGTCACCGGCCCCTGTGGCCGAGCGGTTGTAGGCGTTTCAGTCCGGAACCGCACTGTTGCTACGGTCGCAGGTTCGAATCCTGCCTCGGGCATGGATGTGTGTGACGTCCTTAGGTTAGTTAGGTTTAAGTAGTTCTAAGTCTAGGGGACTGATGACCTCAGATGTTAAGTCCCATAGTGCTTAGAGCCATTTTTAAACGTTGTCAATAATTTTGCTGTATCCAGTGGTCATGTCATAAACAAGGGTAAATCACAATTGTTTCCCATAATCAGATGAGCCCGCCACATAAACCTATGTAGCCTCTTTCTCTGGGTATATTAACTTAACACCATAGCATGCCGCAGGCAGCCATTCATTCGCTAATTTTTAGTTCATTTCACACTCAACAATAATAGGAAATATTCAAGGGAACTTTGGGGCATCAGTTTCACCTATATGCTTGGTTGCTATTTATGAGTTAAGACCCACCATTATCATGTCCACCCTGTTTCGTGAGGGTATCATCTGGAGTGCCCAGAGAAGTGTGGTAGGTCCGCTGTTGTTTTCTGTCTACATAAGTGATCTTTTTGATAGGGTGGATAGCAATGTGCTGCTGTTTGCTGATGATGCTGTGGTGTACGGGAAGGTGTCGTCGTTGAGTGACTGTATTAGGATACAATATGACTTGGACAGGATTTGTGATTGGTGTAAAGAATGGCAGCTAACTCTAAATACAGATAAATGTAAATTAATGCAGATGAATAGGAAAAAGAATCCTGTAATGTTTGAATACTCCATTAGTAGTGTAGCGCTTGACACAGTCACGTCGATTAAATATTTGGGCGTAACACTGCAGAGCGATTATGAAGTGGGATAAGCATGTAACGGCAGTTGTGGGGAAGGCGGATAGCCGTCTTCGGTTCATTGGTAGAATTTTGGGAAGATGTGGTTCATCTGTAAAGGAGACCGCTTATAAATCACTAATACGACCTATTCTTGAGTACTGCTCGAGCGTTTGGGATCCCTATCAGGTCGGATTGAGGGAGGACATAGAAGCAATTCAGAGGCGGGCTGCTAGATTTGTTACTGGTAGGTTTGATCATCACGCGAGTGTTACGGAAATGCTTCAGGGACTCGGGTGGGAGTCTCTGGAGGACAGGAGGCGTTCTTTTCGTGAATCGCTACTGAGGAAATTTAGAGAACCAGCATTTGAGGCTGACTACAGTACAATTTTACTGCCGCTAACTTATATTACGCGGGAAGACCACAAAGATAAGATAAGAGAGATTAGGGCCCGTACAGAGGCATATAGGCAGTCATTTTTCCCTCGTTCTGTTTGGGAGTGGAACAGTGAGCGCACCGTATGGTGGATTGCGGAGTATGTATGTAGATGTAGATGTAGAAGCAACTAGCCACTTCCATTAAAAGTCTGTGTTAAAATGAAGTACCCGTAAGAATGATTCCTTTCTTTGAATTCTAGGGTCCTGAAGCTGAAAACATTTTTGGTATCTGCATTGAGGGCGGGATCTACGACATTCCTGACGCAAATATCTTTAAGGACCTCGATAATTTGTGTTCCGCATTTTCTTTTATATTTTTCTTGTATGATCTTTGTCAATAATTGCGGGGTACATATTATTTTAAGATAGAATGCAATTAATTGCACGTCGCAACTGAACACGGTTAATTACATTTGCTTTGCTAGCAGCAATATCCACACAAGAAAGAATACTTACCATTTTATTAGTCGGTATATATTTTCCAGTTTTTGTCTTAGCTGACGCTTATCTAGAGTTACTTTTAGGTGAGATATCTCAGCAATGTTTCAATATCTTGAACATTCCTTTCGGCTTTTATCGCTATAAGAGCTTGGCATTTGGCGCGTCTAGTATTCCGACTGTATAAGAAACAATCTTCGAGATGCCCGTAGTGGACTCGCCACTCTTTGGCGGTTTCGTACTTGTATACCATGGGGCCTGAGCCTTTGCAGCATCTTTTCCCTTTAGTGCTGCGTGTCTATCACCTTACTGTTCTTTTTCCCCTCCCGTGGGGAACAAGTCTGGGATGACGTTGGAAATATGTTCTGCATATTCAGTCACTGATATCACAACAGTCTTTCCACGGTCTTTCGTTCCTTCTTTCTTTTTTTCGTTCCCCTTCTCCTATCCTTCGGCGTCTGAGGTTCTTCTGAAGGTTAGCCCACGCGTCTGACATATAACAGGTGACTGGGTAACGTGTAATTGCCAGGCCTGGGGTGACAGGTAGGGTTTCGGTAAAGGACAGGCCCAGAGAGGGGTGAGTGCCTGAGCTGCTAGCTTCCTAAATTGCTGATTGGTCCCTCTGTGAGGTGTTCGGAGGTGTGACCTCAGGTGTGAACATTCTGAGGAGGGCCCCCAGTTGGAAGGAGCGCGCCATCGGAGACGCTGGCAATCATGGGGGACTTTCTCGCAATGGGCCAATCATCTTTTTCACCGGCAACGTCTAGCAAACGTAACGGAATGTAGCTAACGATTCAAAGACCCTCCCAGCTGCACCATGGTTCCTCGTGGTTTCACGTACTGAAGACGGTCAGTGTTTTGCTGCAGTAAATCCATTCATTATTAAGGAAGGTATTGACACAACTGCCGGCCCTTTGAAATCCTAATCTTGTTTACGAAATGACACTTTGCTTTTGGAGACCTGATTCTCCTCCATCGCTCTCCTGATCGTGTAGGGACCCGTTGCATGCTGAATTCTTCCCGTGGTGTTATTTCCACTAGGCCACTCGATGTTCTGAGACAGAAATCCAGACTTACTTTTCTGATCAGGGTATAGCTGTAGTCCATCGGGTGATGAAGAAAGTAGATGCAGCCCTAGTGCCCTTTTTCTCACTTTTGATGGAGTGGTGCTTCCGTCCAAGATCAAAGCAGGCTAGGGATTATCACAGTACGACCGTACATCCTGAACCTGTTGCGCTGCTACCAGTGTCATCATTACAACCACACTCGAGAGGCCTGTCGATGCTCGGCCGCCGGCCGGAGTGGCCGAACGGTTCTAGGCGCTACAGTCTGTAACCGCGCGACCGCTACGGTCGCAGGTTCGAATCCTGCCTTGGGCATGGATGTGTGTGATGTCCTTAGGTTAGTTAGGTTTAAGTAGTTCTAAGTTCTAGGGGACTGATGACCTCAGACGTTAAGTCCCATAGTGCTCAGAGCCATTTTTGATGCTCGGCCTAATGTATCACTGGTAGGGGTGCTCACGACGGCGATTGTCCACCTCCTTCTCCCCACTGTATCAAGTGCAATGGCGCCCATGCCGCCTCCTTCCGCGATTTTCCCGTATATCTCGATGAGTGGGCTATCTAGTAGATCCGGGTGAAGGAAAAAGTGCCTTACCTGGTCGCTCTCAAATTGTTGGCTTGTCGGAAACCTGCATTCTACTATTTGGCCCATACAGTACTGTTCGTGGTACATCTCGCTCCACAAATATAGCACCGTGAAATCGCCCATCGTCACAATAGCGTCCCATCTCCTACCCCAGCTTTGCAACAACCCAGCAAACTTTCGCTTCACGGGGCAAAGTCACCCGCTACACAACCGGCAGGCTGGAAAGAACAGAAGGAATGTCCCGCAAATACTTCCTAAATCCCTCTAGCCAACGAACATCTGAGCCTTCTTCTGCCAACCGAAAAGGCTCCAAGCAGTCAAACATAGGGAAACGGTCTTCTCCTTTGTCGACTCGAATATCCTCTTTGATGGTGTCGCCACGTGATACCCTCGCTTGGCCCACCTCCATGTCGCCAGTGTGCACCACCAACCGTTTTTCTACCCTGGACTCCACAGATTGCCAGAAGAAGAATGCTGACGCCTCTGTAGACCTCATCCAGAAGGATCCTCCAGTCTCTGTGCCCTGTAGCTGTGAGACCGAACGCTGGCACTCGGCAATTGCCGAGGTGACACCCCTTAATTTTTTCCTCATCATGACTCTCCTCCAATGGAACTTTCGCGGCCTTCGATCCTACAAAGACGACTTCAGCTGCTCTTAGAATCGCAACGTCCACTTATACTCTGCTTCCAGGAAACAAAATTGCGTCCTCACGACCGCTTTGGGCTCTCGCAATTTCTTTCCAGTCCTCTTGAGGATGGCATTCCCTCTCATGGGGCAGTCATGCTGCTCATCTGGGATGATGTTCATAGTCAGCCTATCTCCCTATCTAGCTTCAAGTTCTTGCAGTCCGCATTTTCCTTCCTCACTTGACTTTTCCCCTTTGTACCGATTACATACCTCCTCCATTCGATGTCACTAGGGCTGACTCCCTCCAACTTATTGGGCAGCTAGTTCACCCCTTTCTGCTACTCGGTGACTTTAATGTGCACCATTCCCTTTGGGGTTCTCTCAGAATCTGGCTGACCTTCTCAATCACCTTAACCTCATCTGCCTTAACACGGGAGTACCCACATTCCTTCCAGACTCCACGCACACCTATTCTCATTTAGACCTACTATCATCCTTCCGCACTGCTACCTTGCCCATCGTCTAGAGCGACCATTTCCCATGTGCTATCCGCTAGCTGACGCCTAGCCCACCTATGTGCACATCAAGATGCATCTTTCTAAGGCCGACTGAAGGCTTTACTCCTCCATGGCGACCTTCGACGAAAAACATTTCCCCATTTGTGATGATCAGATAGAATATCTTACAAACGTTACCCTTACCGCCACAGAACGTTCCATTCCTTGCACTTCCTGTTTACCGCGCCGTGTCCCAGTCCCTTTGTGGACTAAGGCGTGCCGCGACGCATTCGCGGGCAGAGACGCACTCTCCGTGTTTTTAACCGTCGTCCTACGTTGGAAAACTGCATTTATTATAAACAGTCGTCTGGGCCAACCTCCGACGGCTCAAGGTCCATTCCCCAATTCCGGCCTGACTGTAGCAGACCCTGTCAAGTGAACGCTATTGCTATCTCGAACACTTTGGGCAGCCATTTTGCGGAGATTTCGAGCTCCTCCCACTATCACCCTGCCTTCCTTCATCGGAAACGAGGAGGCTCGGGCGATATTCTCTTCTCAGAATAGTGAGTGCTTCAACGCTGTCTATGATGGAGCTAGATCGTGCTCCCACTTTATCCCGATCCTCCGCCCCAGGTCCAGACGATATTCACATTCAGATGTTGCACCGACTTTCTCTTGCGGGTAAGCACTTTCTCCTTCATAAGTATAACTGCGTCTGGGCAGAGGGCACGTTTCCCAGACTCTGGGGTGAAGTTGCTGTCAAATCCATATCTAAGCCTGATAAGGACAACCACCTTCCTTCTAGCTACTGCCCCATTTCTCTCACTAGCAGTGTCTGCAAAGTGATGGAATGTATGATTCATACCCGGCTGGTACGGTGGCTTGTGTCTCGCAATTTACTAACCACTGGACAGTGTGGATCTCGAGCAAGCCTTTCTTAACCATCTCGTCACTTTGTCCACCCATGTAATTAATGGTTTTCGCCGAAATCCCAAACTGTGGCCGTGTTTTTCGATTTGGAGAAAGCCTACGACACCTGCTGGAGGACTGGTATACTCCGTACTTTCCACACTTGAGGCTTTCGTGGCCGCATCCCCCGTTTCCTTCAGTAATTTTAAAAGACCGAGTTTTCAAGGTATGTGTAAGATCTGCCTTTTTGGACACCTTTATCCAGGAAAACGGTGAGCCTTAGGGTTCTGTCTTGAGCGCTACCCTCTTTGCTATTGCCATTAACCTCATAATGGCCTGTCTCCAGCTGGGCACTTCCAGATCCCTTTCCGTTGACGATTTTGCCATCTATTGCAGTTCTCCAAGGTCTTGGCTTATTTAACGGCGTCGTCAGAGATGTCTCAATCGTCTTCACTCATGGAGCATCGACAATGGCTTTCATTTTTCCACTGACAAAACCGTTTATATGAATTTCTGGCGGCGCAATTGGTTTCTTACACCGTCTTTTCACGTTGGGCCTGTTGCTCTTCCATTCGTTGAAACTATGAAATTCCTGAGGCTTAAGCTCGACAGGAAAATTTCTTGGTCCTCCTACATGTCTTACTTGGCAGCCCAATGTGTGCGGTCCCTCAGTGTCCTTCGTATCCTCCTGGGGAACAGATCGAACCACTCTCCTTCGTTTGTACCGGTCCCGTGTCCGGTCGACACTACACTATGGGTGTTTCGTTTTGCGTCTGCACGTCTGTCCCTCTTACTCCGTCTCAATATTATACACCATCGTGGCATCTGTTTGGCCACTGGCGCCTTTTACACTAGCCCAAGTGAGAGTTTGTATGCAGAAGCTGCCGAACTATCGCTTTCCTACCGCCGTGACTTTATCCTCAGCGAATATGCATGCCGTTTGTCTGCCATGCGTGGCCACCCATCAAATGCCTTCTTCTTCGATGTCTCCTTTGATCGCCAGTATTGGGCGCGTCGCTCTTCTCTAGTACCTCCTTGAGTTTACTTTCGCCTTTTGCTCCGGCAGCTTAACTTCACGCTACCTGCTACTTTCCCGGTGGGTGTGAACCCTTCCCCCCATTGGCTTCGTGCGGCTGCTCTTGTTCACCTTGGCCTTCATTCGCTTCCTAAGGACACTATTCCAACCTCGCTCTTTCGCCTTCAGTTTCACGACCTTCGCACGGAACTTCGCAATAGTGCCTTTGAGTACACTGATGGTCCTTGGACTGACCGTTGTGTCGGGTGTTCCTTCGTCTTTGGCACCGACGTTTTTCGGTATCGGCTCCAGGAACACTGCTAAGTATTTACAGCAGAGCTCTTCGTTCTGTATCAGGCCATGCAGTACATCCGGCATACAGACTTTTCAATTGCGTCATCTGCTCCTACTCTCTCAGTGTCCTTCAAAGCCGCTGTGTGCTGTGCACCGTCCATCCCTCATTGCAGCGGGTCCAGGAATTCTGTCGCTTGCCCACTCTTGATGGAGCCACTGTCGGTTCCAGGTCACGTCGGTTTGACAGGAAACGAGACCGCTGACGTTGCTGCCAAGGCTGCAGCCCTCCTACCTCCTATGATCGCTGTGTTGCCATCTGTCAGCAGGTGGTGTCACTTTCACATCACCACTGTTTCTCCCTTCATGGGAACAAGCTCCGGATTATTAAAACTTTCCCAGCGGCTTGCACGAACTCCTCTCGCCCTCTCGCCGTGAGGATATCATTTTAACTAGGTTGCGTATTGGGCTCTGTCTTTTTAGCCATCGCCAATTGTTAAGCGGTGCTCCCCACCACCACCATTTTGTGCTCATTGCCCTCATGCTTTGACGGTCCGCCATTTCCTGACGAAATACCCTTTTTTTTAAAGCATTTACGCTCTCATTTGTGTTTGCCGTCTGAGTTATCGCCCGTTTTAGCGAACGACGCGCGAGCTGCCGAGCGCGTTTTACTTTTTATCTGTCGTAGCAATATGGTGAAGGACATTTAATCTTTAGTTCAGGACCTTTGTTTCTCTGTGGAGTATTTTATAGATCTTTCTCCACGTCCTCGTTTTTAGCTGCGTTCTCTTCCGTCTATTGGAACTAACGTGTAGTCGGTTTTAATTCCTCTCTTTTTCTTCGTGTTATACAGTTCTGACATGCGCTTTTATGACCCTAGTTGATTTTGCGCCCTAAACCAAACCAAAACCAAAAACAGTCTTCGAGAATCTAACTCATATTTCTAATGGCGTTAATCCTCTGGGCATCGTAATACCCGCCAGAGCGTACTACATGGTACATTTGCAGAAGTTGCGTACTATGATCACGGAGCTACAAAATGTATGGTTTCATTACTGTTTGGACTAATGTAATATTCTTTTTCGAATTCAGGAACATTATAGAGAACATATTTTCAGTGAAAATGGCATTTCTATCTACGTGACGCCAAGCGGAAGCAATAGAACAATTTCAAAAGTCCACAAATTTAAGCTCCATTCAGACTTTCCATAGGAAAGTGAACTATAACGCCAAGTTATTCCAACAACTGTCCACATCATTTCTAAAAGTACTTACGCTAGGGAGAGTGTTTCTTTGGTTTAAAATGCGGGCCTTCTTTCTCCAAAGAAGCATCTTCCAGCATCTCGATGTTTCGCTAAAGCTAACCTGATAAACTTTTGACACGAGGTCGTATCACTTTGAAATACGACACCAGCGCAATTCTTGCATCCAGATATGTACATGGCCAGAACAACCAGTGTCACATTAAAAATATTCTTGGTAGCAAGAAGAACATAACTGTGAATTGACAAGGTGCTTCATTTCATTATACTCCGTTTCTTCCCCATTTACAATTTCTCGATAAAATAGCATAACAGTTACAAGGCGGGCTCCATTGCATACTTTTTATTTTGTCGAAAACAAAATTTTAAGGGTACTACAAATTTTACATAGACTGAACTTTAGTAGCATTGAAACAAATAAGAACATGTGCAGTTTGAATGAACTAATAGCCTTTGGCCATGTAAATAATTTTTACAATTGGTGAAGGTGCATTAAGGCTTGCCGGAAATGATAAAGTTAGTGTATAGTGAGCTTTACAGCACAATGGCCACGCAAACAATAGGCTGAACATACATTACAGTTCACCTCTAGGTGGCGTTTCTTAGATTTACTTCAACATTTAAAAGAAACCGTTTATGTAAAGTCACTTATAATATAAGTAACAGATAATTTCAAGCGAGGTAGACGCCCACTCACGAGGTGACAGGGAACCAAACACCGGCAGTAGCCAATCAATACACAAACAGAATGGGCAGGGGGACCAAATAGGTGGGTAGCTTAAACCAGTGGTAAACGACAAGTTATACGGAACTGATTTAATGAGATGGCCAGTTGGCTTACCAAAATAGATACATTTTAACAGTCGTATAGCAAAACAGTTTAGTGAATATCGCCGGCTCCACTAAGGCGTATAAGCCATTAAACGCGGATAAAAACTTCTCGGTTTTGAAGCCGCGTCAGTTCGAATAATATTCTCAATCTTTCAATTGCTGTCTCCACCATCGCCATCACTAGTAAAAAGCGCTGACTCCCGGGGCTGTTTTTTTCCTCTATTGATATTTCATCCCCCTCGCCTAATGTAGGACGGAAGGGAGCTGGCAGCGCTACAAATAACCCAATCTTCAGCGGGTAGAACTTAACGCTAATCTAGATGCTAGAAGAAGGAGACACTTGATAGGTACTCAGAGAGTGCACAGGAAAAGGTTATGATTCTGGATGGGGCCGTAAACAGTTACTGTGAGTTGCACAATTAAACACACAACTCAATTCTTCTAAGAACCACCGATTCGCACATTGCTTTAAAAGATCACAACTAAACAATACAGCTGAAGGCCCAGTTAAAAAAAAAACGTGAGATGCCTTCTGGGTTGAAGGTCCAAAGCCACACCAAAAACAAGAACGGCTTACAAACCAAAAGAAATTAAAAATAGAATGTAATTTTAAAAAAAACATGCAATTAAAACAATTAGCGGCTGAAGGCCTACGTTACGCGTCTGAAGGACAACTATAATTAAAACACATTAATAAACAATTTTTCTAACCAAAAATTTCCTTTTAAACATACAATAGAACGGCCGAAAGCCTAATTAAAGAAATATTAACTTATTCGATGGCTGAAGGCCACAAACAAATTTGAAACAACGGCTGAAAGCCTGAACAACAAGTCAGACAAACAATGTAAAATAGACCCCTTCCTTCTTATTAACAAAATTCCTTTAAAGAATACACACGGCTGAAGGCCTTATTCACGTAAATCCTCGGCTGAAGGCCACCCATAACATATCGAACAAGTAACGGCTTAGGGCCTGGATTACAAATAAATTCTGATAGAACCAATTTTAAAGAATTTTAAAAATAAAATCAATCTTTATAACTTTAATTTAACACAGCTGAAGGCCTTTTATGTAAAATTTAAAAGAACTGAATTAATACACGGCCGAAGGTGTCGCACAATACTTCAAACTAAAATGAAAATCACAATCTAAAACAAACAGAACAAATGGTGCTCAGAAGTGTTCCAAGGGTCGTCCTGAGAAGGTAGCTCAAACGTAAGGTGAGGTGAGACAAGCAGCCAAGAGTTGAAGTTAAATAATCGGATGGCAACCCAGACTAGGGACGGCCCAAGGACCGACCAAAACTTAACCAATTCCCTTCCGTCTGACCAACGGCACGACGATGCAAAATATAGGCCGAGGACGAGGATACGAACATCACTACGTCTTCAGAAATTGGCGTTTAAAAACAGCCAAGGGAACAATAACAACTCTACGCAAATATGAACCAAACAGCTTAAAAGGCTGTCGAACTACATGCCGTGCTGGTCAGCATCAACACGTCGAGGAAAGGCACACTAACGGAAAAGTACGCTAACGACCAGGGCAGATAACTGGGGCGTTAATGGCCACAGAACAGAAAATACCGCTGGTGCACTTCACTGGTAAGTAACACTCAATTTAATAATTAATCACAATATAGGAAGACGGCTGCAAGATTCACCGACCCCAACACATCATACGTTGCTGCTAGCCAATGAACGAAGAGATGTCACAATAGTTGAGGTTTCATAACAGGTTAACTGATCACTCAACTTGAGCGTCCAGGTTCGGTGGGCGACGAACTTTGTCGCTCTCGCAGCTAGCGCCTCACGATCCGACGGCGCGTGCACGCCACCAGCGGTCCTCACGGCACTGAGACTTCCTTGCTGCTCCATCCCAACCGAATGACTGCTACACATGAAATAACTGCTCAGTCAAACCATACAAGCTACACACGGTTCAGCGAAAACACTTCCACAAACAATCCGAACAATACTAAAACCAGTCAGTGTGGAACAACAAGGACGAATTACAAGTCGACACACACAGAGAACCCAGAAGCGGTCGGCAACCAAATACACGTCGTCCGATGAGACGACTGTCGGAACGACCAACCAAGAACGTCGCCACTCAAGTCATGTCTGTCGGCAACGGTCATGGCTGTCCGGACCTCACTGCTGCTCCGTCCCGACTCAACTCCCGACACACGATGCCCCAGAAATACTAGCGGTCGCTCTAAAGATAGTACGACAGTGCTCTTATCGATAAGCGCTGCTGTTGCCACTCACGGGCAGGCAAGCCAGCAACTTAATGACGCCAGTAAATCGAATAAGAAACGAGACGGGAGTACCGCCAAGACAAAATGTCAAGCAATAACGCCACGCACACGAGCCGCGCACAGCTCAGAAGTCTTGGAGACAGAAGGTGCAGGTGGTGTGTCCTATAACTATTGCCTGAATTTTGGAGAGGTTAATCTTAAGGAGCCATTGTTTACACCAGGAGGTAAACTGGTTGAAGTGGATTTGGAGGGATGGTTGGGATTTCTGGACCGTAGGACAGAAGCTGAGGAAAGCAGTGTCATCTGCGCTCTGAAGGAGGTGGTATGTGAATAAGGACAGTGTACTAGAGGTAAAGCAGAAGGGAGACAATAGAATCTTGGGGAACTCCTGCAGTGGGGTGGAATGATAAAGAATAGGCGTTTGGAGTGTAACGCTGCAATTAGCCAGATGTAGTTGACTAGAAGTCCAGAAGTCTGGAGTTTAAAACGAAGATCGGAATGCCGTATATCGTCGTATGCTTTCTCTAGGTCAAGGCAGACAAAGATGGCGGATTTACAATTGTTGAGCTGTTGGGATAGGAGATGGGTGAAATTCATGAGTTGGACCTCAGCAGAGAGGGAGGGACAGAAGCCATACTGGGTACTAAAAAGCAGGTAGTATTGGTGCAGATATCGATGGTTGCACCAGAAGAAGCTGGATTCAAAGACCTTGCTAAACACTGAGGTGAGGCCGATGGGGCAGTATGAGGAGGTATCAGTGGGAGGATTGTTTGGTTTGAGGAAAAGTTGGATTTTGAAGGTTTTCTACAGGTTGGGATAGTAGCCTGTGTACAGGTTGCAAGGGTGATGAGAAAGAAGATAGGGCATTCTTTGATGTGGTGATAGATAATACGCTCTCTGATCACGGGATGTGTAGCGTTTTTCGTGAAGTTCTTGTTTTATATAATGCACTGTGATCATGGTGTTTAATCCTGGTTCTGGTATGTTGTTCAAGTAACTGATGCGGGGAGACAGGGGTGGGACTGTAGTAACTGAGCATTCATGGACTTTACGGAATCGGGAATAGTCAATGTGAGGGTCGTCAGGGGTGGAGAAGATGTTCGTAGAGATAGGATGCAAAGTGATTGGCTTTTTTCAGGTCGTCAGGTAAGGGGCGGTTGTTGTGATGGATCAGATAGTGAGGGATGGGATGGGTGTCAGTAAGTCGCTGAAATACTTTTCAGTGCCTAGACGAGATCATTGGGCGTATAATGTTGAGTATGGTGCATGTCTGGCGCCAGTCACGGCGTTTTCTAGCATTAAGTAAATTTCTGTGTGCTGGTGGTGTGCGAGTCTATCCCAGTCACGAATCGAGGGGAAGGAGCTATATAAGCGACAAGATTCAACGAGAAGCAGTACTGTTTATGGTGGGAAGTGGAGCAATGAGGATGTATGGCTTATATAGGGAGTGGGAAACTTCCCCTAAAGGCGGAATAATCAGCAATTATCAATGGTATGAGGATGCAGAAGACAAAGGAAACACTGCTTCAAAGACACATAACGTGTATCCACAGAACATGTGGCCTGTAACAGAAAAAGTGTCATGACGATCTCTCCATTGGCAAAATATTCCGTAATAGTCTCCCATCCGGGAGGGGGCTGCCGAAAGGCAGGTGATCATAGGAAACAAAACGATAACGTTCTAGGAGTCGAGGTGTGTAATGTCAGAAGCTTTAACGCGGTAGGGAAGCTAGAAAATCTGAAAAGGGAAATACAAAGGCCCAATGTAGGTATAGTAGGGGTCAGTGAAGTGTAATGGAAAGAAGACAGGGATTTCTGGTCAGATGAGTGTAGGGTAGTATCTACAGTCTAACGGCGTAGGATTCGTTATGAATAGGTAGGTAGGGCAGGGAGTGTGTTACTGTGAACAGTTCAGTGATAAGGCTGTTCTTATCAGAATCGACAGCAAACCAACACCGACAACGACAGTTCAGGTAAACATGCCGACGTCGAAAGCTGAAGATGAAGAGATAGAGAAAGTATATGAGGATACGTAAAGGGAGATGAAAATCTAATTCTGATGGGGGACTGGAATGCAGTTGTAGGTGAAGGAGTAGGATAAATGGATACAGGAGAATATGGGCTTGGGACAAGGAATGAGAGAGGAGACACACTAATTGCGTTCTGTAATAAATTTCAGCTATTAACAGCGAATACTCTGTTCAAGAACCACAAGAGGAGAAGGTATACTTGAAAAATGCCGGATGATACAGGAAGTTTTCAATTAGGTTACATCGTGGTCAGACAGGGATTCCTAAATGAGATACTGGATTGTAGAGCGTACCCATGAGCAGATATTCACCCAGACCACAATATAGTAGTGATGAAGCGTAGGCTGAAGCTTAAGAGATTAGTCAGGAAGAATCAATACGCAAAGAAGTGGGATACGGAAGTACTAAGGAATGACGAGATACGCTTGAAGTTCTCTAAGGCTGCAGATACAGCAATTAGGAATAGCCCAGTAAGCAGAATAGTTGAAGAGGAATTGATGTCTCTAAAGAGGACAATCACAGAAGTTGGAAAGCAAAACGTAAGTACGAAGAAAGTAAATGCGAAGAAACCTTGGGTAACAGAATAAATGCTTCGGTTGATCGATGGAAGGAGGAAGTACAAAAACATTTAGGGAAATTCAGGAATACAGAACTACAAGTCGCTGAGGAATGAAATAAATAGGAATTGAAGAAAAGCTAAGACGCAATGACTGCTTGAAAAATGTGAAGAAATCGAAAAAGATATGATTGTCAGGACTGACTCAGCATGCAGGGAAATAAAAGTGACCTTCTGTGAAATTAAGAGCAAGGCTGGTAACATTAATAGTGGAACGGGAATTCCACTGTTAAATGCGGAGGAGAGATGGTATAGGTGGAAAGAGTTCACTGAAGGGCTCTACGAGGGTGAGGATTTGTCTGACGTGATAGAAGAAGGACTTAATATAAAATAAGGCAGAAGGGACGGATAAAATTCTATCACAATTTCTAAAATCATTGAGGTAAGTGGCACCAAACCATCTACGCACATTGGCGTGTAGAATGGATGAATCTCGCAACATACCATCTGACTTTCGGAAAAATATCATTCACACAATTCCGGAGACTACAAGAGCTGACAAGTGCGAGAATGATTGCATAATCAACTTAACAACTCATGCATTCAAGTTGCTGATCAGAATAATATACAGGAGAGTGGAAAAGCAAATTGAAGATGTGTTAAGTGACGATCAGGTTGGCTTTAGGAAATGTAAATGTACCAGAGAGGCAAGTCTGAGGTTGCGATTGATAATGAAAGCAAGACTAAAGGACAATCAAGACACGTTAATAGGATCTGTCGACCTGGAAAAACCGTTCGACAACGTAAAAAGGAGCATTACGTCTGAAATTCTGAGAAAAATAGGGACAAGCTATAGAGACAGACGGGTAATATGCACAAGAGCCAAGAGCGAATAATAAAAATGGACGACCAAGAAAGAAATGCTCTGATTAAAAAGAGTGTAAGACAGGGATGTAGTCTCGCAGAAGCAATGGTGGAAGTAAAAGAGTTGAGGAGTGGAATTAAAATTCAACGTAAAAAATAACAGTGATACGATTCACTGATGTCGCTGCTATCCTGAGGAAAAGTAAAGAAGAATCACAGGATCTGCTGAATGGAATGAACAATCTGATGAGTACAGAATATGGATTGAGAGTAAATCTAAGAAAGACGAAAGTAATTGGAAATAGCTTCATCATCATCATCATCATCATTCAACAGTTCCAGATTCCCAGGTACTGGTAATGAGCCTGTTCCACTTCGTCGCCGGCCGGAGTGGCCGTGCGGTTCTAGGTGATACAGTCTGCAGCCGAGCGACCGCTACGGTCGCAGGTTCGAATCCTGCCTCGGGCAAGGATGTCTGTGATGTCCTTAGGTTAGTTAGGTTTAAGTAGTTCTAAGTTCTAGGGGACTGATGACCTCAGTCCCATAGTGCTCAGAGCCATTTGAACCATTTTTGAACCATTTGAACCACTTCGTCAACAGCGAGAGGCTTAACATCAGGATTGATGGTTACGAAGTAGATGAAGTTAAGGAATTCTGTTATCCAGGCAGCAAAATAACTAATGACTTACGGAGCGAGGAGGACATCAAAAGCAGACTGTGACTGGTACGAAAAGCATTCTTGACCAGGAGAAGTCTACTAGTATTAAACATAGGCCTTAATTTGAGGAAGTAATTTCTGAGAATGCACTATATGGTAGTGATATTTGGACTGTCTGAAAACTGGAAAAGAAGAGAATCTAGGCCTTTGAGATGTGGTGCTATAGGCGAATTCGGAAAATATATAGTTAAGGCTAACCGGCCATTGACGTTCTTCTTCTGTGCTGGATGCACAGGCATGCCTGAACTATTAAGGGTCTCGGTAAGATTGTATGCCGCGAGTAATGCATGTAATGGGCAGGGGCACTACGAATGTAGTGTGTGGACATTAAGTTGGGAATGTGGGTCTCACAGGGAGCGTGCAACGGATAAATCCCTGCAGTCGCACTATGCTCTGCGCCCTCGGTGTCTCAGACGGATGGAGCGTCTGCCATGTAAGCAGGAGATCCCGGGTTCGAGTCCCGGTCGTGGGACACATTTTCAACTGTCCCCGTTGATGTATATCAACGCCTGTCGACAGCGTGGCGTCTTGATTTAATCATCATTACATTTTCAGAAATTTCTCCCTTGTTGGTGGGTAGGTAGTGGACGTTGCTATATAGGATGCTGCAGTGCTGCCACGCGGTGATGAAAGACTAGGAAGCGGCTTGTGGGCCGGGGCTGGTTCGGTTTTCCGCTTATACAGGCAAATTGCAGCATCTGTCTCTAGTCAGAGAGGACTGAAAAGACGCAAGGCGGAAGGTGATTTGGGCAGTTCATAACAGCTCCGGCCCGCCGCAGGACCGAGTGACGTAAAGTGGCGCGAGGGGCCGGCGCCATGTTTGAAACTACCACTCTGCAAGCATCCATCATCAGCCTTTGCTCTCTTTCAATATCCAAAGCCCCCTCCAACCCCCTACTAAATGTGTACCGTTTGTCTGTGTTAAAACGGTTGCTGTTTATTCTATCCTCGGCCGCCTTCTTTGTAATGGAATCCCAGTATGTTGATGCGTGAGCCAGGACTCCTGTCTGTTTAAACTGTATTTCGTGTCCGTTTTCCATCCAGTGCTCAGCTGTGGGCGGATTGTCAAGCTCCCCTTGTTTAATGTCGCTTGTCCTCTGTAAAACGCCGCGCACTCTGTGAACTGCGCCAATCGTTTGAACTGTACAGGTGTTACCGCATCGAAAGGGACACCATACACACCAGGCACACGAAGCTATGTCATCTTTAACAGAGCGCAGTGTATCTCGTATCTTGGGTGTGGCCTTAACACTTGTCTCAGACCATGTCTCTGCAGCAAACGTCCTAACTTGCTGCTCGTTGCCTCGCAGTACGGTAGGAAAGCAGCTGGCTTGGCCGCTTCTGCGTCCTCCTTCGGTGGCACCTGAAAGCGTTTGCTATGTCTCTCTTCCTATGTTATAACCATTCCCTCTGATAGTGTCTCAAATGCTGCAATTCAGACTGTAGAGTGTCGTGTAAGAAATAATTTGGCACTGTGTACTGAGATGTTCAGAACCACTTTTTTGTGTGCAGGGTGGTGAAAACTATTGGCCTTGAAGTATTGTAGACTGAAGAGCAAGCTGGTATCCAAGGGTGGTAGCTTGTCATCCTTCTCGCTCACGGTGATAAATTTTGTGTTAGGATAGACACTGTTCATGTGATCGACGAACTGCTGCAGTGCATTTTCACCGTGCGACCGTATCAGGAAGGTGTCACCAACACACCTTAGGAAGCAAGATGGACGCAGCGCCGCAGAGATACAGTGAGCTGCCCAACTAGTTTTCCGCGCACGCGTCGTTTTGGCCCTCTGGGTTGGTGCCAGATGCTGCAATCGTGCCTTTGTAAGCGGGAAACCGTGCCAGCCCCAGCAGCCAGTGGATTTTACTCCTGATGATGACAGAGATAGCCATCGAAAGCTCGAGAAATTTATTGATATTGAAGCAACTTTAAAACCGAGAGGATTTTACATTCCAGACATGCCTCTGCCATAGATTATGAAGACGTAAATCGTTAAATATGGCTAATTTATGCTTCAACACACATATGTAGACATAATTAAACATTATTCTAGTTAAATGTAAGCCAGTATATAAGCTTCAGTTGTCCAAAATATAAAGCCAATTCGGCCAGCACTAAGGACTAAATAGTATTTGAATGAAATGCCAAAATGAGCAGAGGATGACAACTATAAATTAACATTATCTTCGTTAAAGTGCAAGATACTAAATGATAAGTACTAAAATTCAAGGCAACTTAAAGAAAACTAGCAAGTATGACATGAAAGACCGCGGCAAGAAATTTACTGAGTGAAATTAATAAACGCACCATGAAGACATTACAAGCCGCCCATGCTGTACAGTAACGTGGCCAGTAGACAACAAACTTAATGTACATTGACCACATTTTGCGAAAACGTGCTTCAGGTAAAAATCTCGAACGAGCCCTTTTCGCTCACAACGCCATAATGGAGTAATGAGGCAAATAACAAGCTGGCACAAAAGGAACTAGAATGTAGTTACCGAGCACACAATCAATGCCTGTTATCAAAGGACCTCATCATGGTTCACAATATGAGCAGCCAGCCGGTTCCCCGAGCAGACTTGCTTCCTTCAGTGGTCAGGCTGCTGCCAGTTAAGTTTCCAACCGGCATGAAGGCGCCGAAAACACTCCGTAGGCGAGGCTGCCGCTTTCCAGCAATGTTCGCCCATAAAGAAGCTCTCACGTTCCTGGTGAACGCGGTCCTTCAACCGCCACTGCTGCCAGCCAATCACTGTCCTATAGCTAGCAGAGTAAGGGTATATATTCCGCCAGCCACTGTTTACGAACACACTCTTGCGGACAAGCGTCCTCTGGTCTTCCGGAGATAAATCTCACGGAGATACAATTGATACTAAAAATGACGTTGCGTGCGAACGGCACAATTCCCTGCTCCGAATGATCAGAGATGACGTCACCGACTCGATCCCTAAAACAGCCCGGTTCGAGGAAGGACTGTATAAAGAAGGAAGACATCTTCAAAAACCCCATTCATGGAGCCGACCGAGGAGAATACACCTCCTGTAGGCTCATTGAATATCAAAAAACATATCCATTAATTGATGCCAGCGCTGGAAATTGTGATGTACAGCCCTTTCCAGGAGGGAGAAATTACCAAAAGTGATGGATCCTGAATACACAATGAAAGTTACTAAGATCCAGACAAGGATGTGGTTGATTATCCGCTCCAACGACTTTTCTACGCGGCTACGGAGGGGCAACTCTCCAATAACTACTCGGCTATGTGCTGTCCGTCCCATGTGGAATGAAAACTGCGTTCCGGCATGAGTCGGAGAAGTGTCCTGACGCCCAAATGAAGTTGAAAAGGGCAAGGAGGATTTCTTTGCCCTTCCGTGTACAGTGCCGTAACATACTACACTGGGCCCTATCATGACCATGTGAGGCATCACGAGCTGCAGATAACTCAGAATGCAGCTTCAACATGGAGAAGGGGAGTCGCATTGTTTATCAGTGGTGGAATTAAGTCCCAGCTGTCCTCTCAGCAGCCACTCTGTAATGTCGGGAAGTTGAAACCTGACTGGCAATAACGGTAGCTATGCTAAATAGGCCACCATAGTCTGGACAACGGCTCGCGGGTTGGTCTGGAGGCTTGCGTTCCTCATTACAGCAGCCTCTGGCCCCTCCAGTACCCGAAATCCTACTGATGGTCTCCCTACGGCTGTACTTAAAGTGCAAAGGTTTATGGAGGTCAGAAACTGCTGCAGGATCTCGTTTCTCATTCTCGAATAATCTGCGACATTTCGTGCTCAGCATCCGAGAGCCTGCGAGGTTATCCGTACTTGGCTGGCACTTCAACCTAGGCAGAACCACCCTTTTCGTCCAGAGTGCGTGGCGGGATTGTCGCTCGACTAAGAGGTAGACTGCCTTTCAAGCCGCTCTGATAACCGCACAATGGATGCTTTAGGGGCATGCTGAATTATTTTGGTAATATGATCCATCCATTTCTGGACTCTATCATGTTGTTCAAACACAGCAAGCTGGTTATAAACCAAATTCTTCTGGCTTGTTAGGCCGCGTCATATTTCCTTCATTGAGTGTTCTAGGAATAACGGACACCGAAACATCCTGAAGAAGATCCCAGCAGAGGGGTCGAAATGTCGATTATTTTAGAAGGAAATATGACGCGGCCTGACAACCCAGAAGATTTTAACTTTAGTGACAACGGCCACTAAAGCCTGCAGAGTTACATGGTTGTAAGCCGTCCAGTTTTCCCTAATGAGCACCCATCGTGGCGGCTTTCTTTCAGAGATCTCAAGTTCTTCAATTTTTAAATCTGCTCTAGTTGTTGTCTTCTATCATTTTCTTCCCAATAACACGCTTTTTGTGCCTCTCTGAATTCTTCGCATCTGGTATTTAGGTCTTTCCTGAAAAGACTAATAAAAGTATAGCAGCAATATGCTCTTTCAAATGAGAAGGATTTTCTTCTTAAATAACGATATTACTAGAGCCGGAAGCATCTTTAGCTGACTAGGTTACTCTCCTGTTACAGTTTCGTTACGGCAATGTCTCCATCCTAGCAGACGAGGCTATTCCTAGCAAGCTCGTCAAAACTGCATATTGTTTACCAGTGACTCGTTAAGGTGGAAGAGCGAAGCTAGGAACGAGAAACAGAACAATCGCGGAGATTACCTGCCGCCGCTGTCGCCGTTGGCGCTGGTGTCGGCGGCAACCCCGGGCAAACTGCGTGCGTTCTTTTCACGACAGTGTAATGAGATGGCGAGACGGCAGAAATTAAGCGGCGTTCCACCCGCCTCTTGGCCACAAAAGTTTTATGTTCCGGTTGGCTGCTAGGTTCGCGACTGCGAAAATACGCAGAAAAACACGAGCTTCCGGCACATTAAAGAGCGAGGCGCAGATAAGGCGGAGTAATGCTCGCGGGAGGAAGGAAGGCGAGGCGCCCCTGCTCGCAGATAGCGGCCGTAATGAGTGCGCACATATCAGCCGCCTCCGCCGACGGGAAATTGAATTGCGGACCCTGCGGCGCCCCGACAAACGCCGGCGTGTATTTAGATGCCAGATGCAACGCTCCTCATACACACTCTGCCTGCGAGTCGTCCGCCGCCAAGAATCTTATAACACTGCTGCACAGCCTCCTTCTCTTTTTTCTGCCTGAGCACCAAATACGAAATAAACGAGCCGCCGTTCGCGAGCGCATCCCACGGCTGCCGAGCGAGTTGACACATTGCTTATGAGGCGTGAGAAGATTATACTGCAACAGCTCCAGCAGCAGCGGCAGAATAGCTTGCTATACAGTTCTGTGCATATGTTTGAAAGGCAGCACAAAGAATCTTTCACTCTGCAGTGGAGTGTGCGTTATTTTGAAACTTCCAGGCAGACTGAAACCCGGAACTTGACCTTTCGCAGCAATGCTCTTACCTACAAAGCCACCTAGCTCGAGTTCTACCGGTACCCCTCACCTATTTTCGAAGCCGCGCGGAATCACTCCTGCGTACCTTTCGGGACTATCACTTTTGAGAGAAAATATATCCCGTACAAATAGGTTAGCCACAATCTAGAAGCTTCTTTTCATGTTGAATTTTCACTCCTTTTACTGATACTATAGTTCGAGACCCATACAGATAGGATAGAAGAAATACAAGAGATCCAAGGAAAAAAGATGTGTTGCATCATACGAGGGGCGTTTGGAAAGTCCGTGCAAAGTCCGAGAGATGGCACCACCGGCGGGTATTGAGGTCATGTTTAGTTAGCAGCATCTTTGGAAAGAACGCACACCAAGTTTCAGCCATATTGATTTGTCATTCGTGTGAATCAAGGAAGTCGAGTGATTGTCAAAAAATGGATGAAAAAGAATTTTGTGCGGTGATTAAACATTACTTTATGAAAGGTAAAACGCCTCAGGAGACTAAAGAGAAGCTCGATAAACATTACGGTGACTCTGCACCTTCGATTAGAACACTTTATAAGTGGTTTCAAAATTTTCGGAGTGGCCATATGGGCACAAGTGATGCTCAAAGTTCTGGGCGCCCTGTGGAGGTTACGACTCCAGAAATCATTGATAAAATGCCATGATATGGTGATGGATGACAGAAGAGTTAAGGTGCGTGAGATTGCTAGTGCTGTGGGCATCTCGAATGTAAGGGTACATGATATTTTGCATAAACATTTGGGCATGAGAAAGCTATCCGCAAGATGGGTTCTGCGATTACTCATGCTTGATCAAAAACGGAATCGTGTGAAGGGTTTTCAAGGGTGGTTTGTAGCTGTTCAGGAAGAATCCACAGGACTTAAAGCGTCGTTTCGTCACTGTGGATGAAACATGGATACATTACTATACTCCTTAGACCAAACAGCAATCTAAACAATGAGTTACCAAGGGCGAATCTGCACCAAAAAAGACGAAGACCATTCCTTCGGCCAGAAAGGTTATGGCGACCGTCTTTTGGGATTTGTAAGGGATAATCCTCATCGACTATCTGGAAAAGGGTAAAACTATTACAGGCGCATATTATTCATCGTTAGTGGACCGTTTGAAATCCAAGCTGCAACAAAAGCGCCAATGATTGGGCCGCAAAAAGGTCCTTTTCCATCACGACAATGCACCAGCACACACAACAGCAGCTGTGGTCGCAAAATTATTGGAAATAGGATTCCAACTCGTTTCACATCCCCCCTATTCTCCACACTTGGCTCTCTCGGACTACTATTTGTTCCCCAATTTGAAGAAATGGCTGGCGGGACAAAGATTTTATTCAAACGAGGTGGTGATATCAGCAACTAATAGCTATTTTGCAGCTTGGACAATTCCTATTATTCGGAAGGGATCAACAAATTAGAACAGCGTTGGACGAAGTGTATAAGTCTAAAAGGAGACTATGTCGAAACATAAAAAATGTTTACCCCAAACACGTAGTAGTTTTTATTTTTGCACGGACTTTTCAAACGCCCTCGTAGGTCCGTTTAGCAAGCGTTACAGAGATACTCACCCAACTCCAGTGGCAGACTTGAAAGGAGAGACGTCGTGCATCACGATTTTGTTCAGAGAGATTACGCTCACACGGAGGCTTATTGACCATCGTTCTACATGCAAAATCATTCGCGACTTGAACGGCAAAGGGGTTGTATGTGTGTATCTGATCTGTACACTAATTTTTGTCTGAAACGTAATGCATCACACTTTGTGTATGCTCTGTGACGCCATAGACTATATGTATTTTATTTCGCTGTATTTACAGATTTTATTTAATATTTTATGCTGGTCAAAAAGTCATTTGTGTATGTTTAAATTGAAAATTTTTGATAAGATTTAGTTGTGATAATATTTATGAGAGGGAGAGCTTATATCTGTATCTGTAAGTAGCGAATTTTGATATAACAACGAGACGACGACAGTTGGGCAGGTTGGTTGTCGGCCGGTGGACTGGCATGGGTGGCAAATTTCTAACTGCACACGTATAGACTGTTTTCTATTGTATTTTGTACGGTAAAAATAATGGACAAATTGCGTTTAAATGCTGTGCGTCCTGGATAAATTTTCCACACAATATTATAAAGGCTGGGTCGCTGGAATAGTGCAGAGACACGTATATTAATGGGACACAACGCGCTCTGCGACGATAAAATTTAAAAATGTAGCTGTGCTTTTTATTGTGGAGGAATGTGAAGGCAGTGACTCGACGCCGATCGCTATAACCCTTAGGGACTAGTAATTATATTGCTTCTTTTTCTTCTTTTTTAAATCATTCGTTTTGTTGTATTCACATGCATGCTTTCTAATTGTTATTATCCACCTCCCGTCACTGCTGATCCATGATTTCCTCCAGTAGTAAAGAGTATTTGTTCTGTATCATTATATATAAATTTACATTAACAGTGTTTGTGAGTGTTATTTTTTTTATTTTACATGTTTGGTGGTATTTTGCAGTGGACTGTACAATATTTCATTTGAAGTGGTAGTGAAATACCCGCAGTATAAAGTGTTCACCTTTAAACCACTTAGCGTCAGAGAATCACAGCAAAGTAGATAGATTTTCATTGGTAGAACGTGCTGAACAAAGTTTGTTTACATAGAAAAAAATTATCATATTTCAGTATTTCAGAGTCATTGTGGAAACTTGCCTGCTTGTGAGGAAGAGTGCTTGTGATCACTCTAATATATGTGCGAGTACTATTCGGTAATGTTAGGAACAGTCAAATATTATATTTTTAGTTATTCCAAAATTACGGACGACAGATTTTGTACTCACTTCAGTGAGTAGAAACGCGGTTTCTACTACGTTTCTCTAAAGTTATTCGCCAGTTTTAGCATTTATTCAACTTACCAATTAACTTTTGTTAGATATTGCATTAAGGTCGTAATTTATGGCAGAAAGATTAATTTGAGAGGATCCTTTTTCAGCACTGGAAGAAATCACAATAGTACAGAAAGTGTTCTCCGCCACACGCCAAAAATTGGCTTGCGAATTATAGATGGAAGTGGAGATACAGAGACCACCAGTACGCCTTGATTACTCACCAAACTGCACAGAACCTTTCCTGCGTGCATTGGGGGACTAGCACTCCTGTAAAAAGGGAACCGCACAGATATTGCTCAGCCACAACCTTGCGATTGTTTCCAGAATCTTTCTCCCTGCAGCGGAGGGGACTAAATGCAGGAAATGAGAAATGATTCCCGATCACGAATCGTGAACAGCCTATTCATAGAGAAACTAGACATTTTCTGTGAAAGGTCATTTAATAGTACATTGCAGGCTTTCACGGCCGGCGTTTACTTAATTTAAAACATCCGGGTAAGAGAATGCGATCGACGAATGGAACTATTCACAAACGATTCTCTCTGAAGAAGTCTTCCACAGACGGGGACGAATAGTTGCTGTAGTTTTATACATAGACCACTGCACCTCAACCTAGAAATTCTAACCGAAGGGGGTTGTATACGTTTATGGCTCTGATGGCTTGTGTCTGCTGTAGAATAGGATTGAATTTTATTATATTATCTATGACAACGTCATTAGAGATGTACTGCCAGTCCGGCCTGGGTGAAATTGAGGAAAACTAGTTGGTTAGTTGGTCGCACACTTTTGAAAGGCAATATCTCGACATTTGGCGAGGGCGATTTAGGGAACCCAATGAAAACCTAAATTTGTATGGCCAGAGGGCGATGATCCCAGCTCTGTCGAATGTGGCAGTTCGGACTGGGCGAAATTTGGGCAAACTAGTTAGTCGCACACTATCTCGGCATTTGGCGTCGATTTAGGGAACCCATTGAAAACGTAAATTTGAATGGTCAGAGGGCGACTATCCCAATACTCTCGAATGCGAGTAAAGAAACTCAATCGCTGCTTCGTGTAGCTCAGCATATGGTTAGGACCCAGCGCAGACTTTTGTTGCCAAAACCTGTAAACTTATGTACGACTTCGCAGTTAACAATGGAAGTCGCCTGCTGCAACGACATTTTAGGACAAAATTTGCACTGACGAAACAACACTCTAAAAATAAGCGCAAAAATGAAATTATAATTAATACACCCCACAGACATGGAAATGGTGAAGGACACTAAGAAAAAAAGGAAGAACAAAAAGACGCACCACAAAGAAACTATTCGAAGAAGACGGGAATTGGTGGATGTGATTTGCAGACAAAAAATGATTACAATTTGAGAAAAAGAATTTCACAAATTGAGCGAGTCCGTAGCGCTTTGCTCCACCTCTGATTCTTACGCAAGCAGTTATTTGACTTGGCAGTGATTGACAGAGTTACTAGATGTCCTCCTAAGGGATATCGTGCCATGTTCTGTCCAATTGGCACATTAGATCCTCAAAATTCCGAGTTGGTTGGAGTTTCAAACGTTATCAATTGAGGAAAGATCGGGCGACCTTGCGGCCCATGGTAGAGTTTAGCAAGCAGGAAGTCAAACAGCAGAAACTCTGCGTGAGGGTGAGCATTTCTTGCTAAAATGTAGGCGGCGGATGGCTTGCCACGAAGGGCAAGACTCACGGCGAGGGATATCGTCGACTTACTACTGTGCTGTAAGGGAACCGCAGAAGACAACCAAAGGGGTCTGCAGTAGACCATCACTCCTGGTTGTCGGACAGTATGACGAGCGACATCAGAGTGGTATCCCACAGCCGTCCAGTGTGTCTCCAAACACGTCTTCGGCCTGGAGTCTCATTTGCTGGAGTAGGATTGTCCTCACTGATGAGTTCTGCTGTGAACTGAGCCCCGATGTCCAGAGAAGACGTGTCTGGAGACGTCCCGGACAGCGGGTGGGATAGCAGCCTGACTGTCGCCTACCATACGGTCTGACAACCAGGATAGTTCCTTCGTGGTGCGTCGTTTTTTTTCTGAGAGTGTAAATGTTACTAAGAAATGAAAGTAACTGAGATTACCACACTCTAAAACTGCATCTTTAAAGCCAGAATGAATTAATTCACACAGGCAACACAATTCTGCAAAGCTAGAAAACTTCATCCACGATTACTATCTCTTGAAATATAGCTTTATTGGCGTAACTGATCTTATGATAGAAAATGGTTGTGCTAAATTCGAATATCAGTTTTTTGCCTTAGCGAATATCTGTTCACGTATTTTTTGTGTTTAATTTCTGTTGTCATACTTTAGAGCACATTTTTAATTTTCTCCCTTCCTTCAACTTTTTGAGGGCAAACAATGCCCAGGGCGCACCCATAATGGCTATACTGGCCAGTTCCCATCACAAAGAAAGAGATGAAAATAAAATTAATTTCGTGATTCCAACCTCGAATTCGAGTTACCAACAAAATTTTGAAATCATTGGTAATAATCTGAGTGAGGTCGGGTGGATCTTTCGTTAACAAGTCATAAACCTAAATCAGTCATTTTACGCAATTATTAGCAGCCAACGAGTATCACCGAAGGGTTGCTTCCATGGAGGACTATCACATGGAGAGGGCAGAGTAATTTTCGCATTCTCCGTTTGGTTATTGCAGAAAATGCTCAAAATGGAGAATTTTCTTAGAAGTTAATTTTGAATATAAGGTGTAGCCACAGAGTGGCGTAGGCATACCAGTTTTCCCTCGTTTAGAGAATTTGTGCCCAAACAGGTGTTCCAACCTGAGAGGCAAAGAGACCGACCCGACCTCCGAGGCGAGGGTGCACCAACGGCTGGTTCTCTCATGCTGTCATGATGGCTGCTGGAATCTGCTTATGAATTGCTGTGCGGTGCCAGAGTTCACAAACGGCACCGAAAGCCACGCTCCGAAGTCATTCGGTTCCGGTTCTCGGACGTTTTCACTTGGCGGACAGTAGTATTGCGGAAATTAACGCCATTTTATTATTCAGGTGTTGTCACTGAATCAACTTGGGAGCGGACATGTGTTAGGGCCGTCCGTGTAGATCAGCATGATTCACGTTTGGAATCTTGCAGCATTGACATTGGTTGCTAACGAGTAATTACACCTCTTGCACAGTAAGCAACCGACATCGCGACCTTACAAATAGTAATGAGGAAAGCTTTATCGTTTGGTTCCTCCTCATGTTTTCGTAATACGTATCTCGTGGCGGCGCATCTTATCATTCGCTCTTTCAACCATTCCTCGCTCGTTGGGAACTGGACGTAATCTAGTTTAGCTTCAATGTGTTTTCATGTATTTTCTTGTGTTACTTTCTTGTCCTACAGCACAGCGGTTTCGTGCCAGATCACTCACATTCGTGAAGACATGCTAGAAAACTTATAACAGGGCTACTTCATATTCGTGTGTCTTTCTGCAATATATATGCCAGTTTGTAGCATATTTACTGGCTATCATATTCTGTAACTTTCTCACTGTCCCTTAGACCTTATTATGAAGCTGTCAGTTGGGCGATGAAACTACCGCCGAGAGAAATAGTCCGACACCTCTATGGCCCAGAAACAGCAGTCAGCAGGTGAGTGTAACTTCCTGTCTGAGAGGGAAAGGCGATAGACGGAACAACAACATGCCGCATCTGTTTCCCTGTACAAACGACAGATCAACGTTTACAAACTGTGTTAGCGCTTCGTTTCTAATGATCTCGACGAGAAGGAGACGTTGATGCCTAATCCTCCTCCCTGTTAATAATATTCAAAAGTGTAATTCTCTTAACGAAGAATCTTACTGCTAGGGGATGGGCAAGAAATACAGGCGACACGCAAGTCTCGAAACTATGACTGTGAGTCATAGCAAAGGACCAGCAGGCGCAGGGCGAAATATCTACTGCCATTTATCACAACTTGAAAGGGATTTGTTAGCATCAAGTCACGTTAATAAATAAGCTTATCTGAGGAGGGAGAGTAATCTCGACTTGTGCTAATGAAGAATGATATCTTGTTAATATGTAAATTTTATTTCCGTTGTTTGTGTGACTGGAATAATCTCAAGATGCTAGATAATAACGCAAGCCAGACTTATTCATCAAGGGAACGGAAAAAAGTACAAATCTAGGGCATTATGTGTATTATTCTTGTACAAAAATGTGTTAAAGTAATAAAAGCAGGAATGCGGCTCATTGTAGCTTGTTCGTAGCTGCTACCTATAAAACATCAGCATTAAGAATCTTGTTGAAGTTTTATATTAATGTTATGTAATTGAATGCTTTTTTCTTTCTCCGGATTCTTACCGAAATATGTTATCGAACGTCGAATGAATCATGATTTAGTACCATCGTTGTTCTCGTGGCATATGTAGCACTTACTATTCTGTTACGTAGTGTAGTAATGCTTCACGATGTTCTTTCTTTCAAATATTACCATCAGCTCGCCACTTGATTCTGATTCTTTACAACTTGGATTTCTCATTGGTACCTGTTTTAAGCATTAATTAAAGATTTTGTCAGTGAGTAAAAATCTTTTTCCCCTTCTTATAAAAAACCGAAAATATGAGAAAAGGATCAAAATTCAAAAGGTTGCACAATGTCTGGCAAAGTGTGTCGTAGGTAACTGGGAACTTAATCACTACATCGATGCTGCTTTTTTCACGACTAAAACATTCCTTTGTTTTAATTGCAGTAACTGTAAACCTTAAACAGTGGAAAGAGACAGAAGAAAAGAAATATACGCACACTTAAAAAAAAGTTAGCTGTTACACTGGCACTAAACCGTCTGGCTACCAATGCTTACGTTACTCGATCTAGCAGTGCACGTTACAATCTGAAGAGGTACACAGTTTATTCCTCTGACACAACTGTACGTGAACAGCTCTTTCAACTGTGAGGCTTCGCTGAAAACTCGAGAAGTTAATTAAGGTGAATTCCAGAAAAAACACTACGGGCCGACTACATTAGTATCACGATGGTCCCCCTTAAGGTCATCCCCCCCCCTCCCTTGTCATCCCTTCCCTCATCTGATAAGGTCACCCCAACCCCTCCTCCTCTCGCCTCCCCCCCCCCCCTCTCCCTCGTGTTGTCGTAGTTGGGGAAGATCTAGCCACTTGAGCTACTTTAAAAATTCAAGATGGTGGAAATACGTCAGTCAAAATGGCATTTATATTCGTGTATCTACTAATATATTGAAGATATTCCTCTTGTGCTACTTAAAACTTCAGATTGGCAGAAACCGGTCAGCCGAGGTCGCTAAGTTGGTGCTTTGTATCTATTTTTATTATTTATTTATAAACTATTAGACTAGAGCTGGAACAGACAGCATCCACGCATGACATGAACAGGTTGGAAACTTTCCAAGGAGCAAAGGGCTCCTGAATGAGCTGGACCTGAACACACATGAATTTTTCCCGTACTTCGACTTGCAAGTTTCGACTTGTTCTACGTGTCTGGTCGAAGTGGCATATGAGTTTTCAAGTAATAATAACAATAATAATAATAATAAATTACTTCAAGCTATAATTCAGCTTGTCACATAATTGTTCGAGTTTATTTAGGTCACTTTATTCTCCTCTGTATTATTGTTGTAGTGCTTGGGAGTCAAGGCGTACCTTTCTCGTTTGTAAATCTGAACAAGGACACAGGGTGTTAAATTATTTTGTTTATTAAATTAATAAAAGCAGATGCTTTATGCAAAGTTTGTATTAAAATTTATATTTATGCAGTATATAAAACCGTTGGGCTACCAATCCTTCTGTTACTCGATCTAGTAGTGCACGTTACAATCTGAAGAAGTACACAGTCTATTCCTCTGACACAACTGCTCTTTCAATAGACATTACGAAAATGGCACAGATATCCAGTCTACGTTAATAAACGTGTACTGAATACAGTCAGAGGCAGAAAGTTCTCTGTAAACAATCTTTATACAGTCTTTCATATGATCATAGCCAGCAGCAGGACTAAAACGAAGAAAAAAAAGACATGAGCAATGTGTGTGCATTACAAACCTCTTTCACTGTAAATTCTATAATAACAGGACATGCACTCTCCCCATCACTCACCTACATTATCCCTCAATCTATAACTACACATCACCAAATATTGCGTTTTTTTAAGCTGCTCAACAGTTTTTTGCTTTTTGAGTCTTCCGACTGATTTGATGCGGCCCGCCACGAATTCCTCCCCCGTGTCCACCTCTTCATCTCAGAGTTGCACTTTCAACCTGCGTCCTCAATTAATTGCTGGTTGTGTTCCAATATCTGTCTTCCTCTACAGTTTTTTCTCTCTACAGCACCTTCTAGTATCGTGAAAGTCATTCCTTGATGTCTTAATCGATGTCCTATCACCCTGTCCCTTCTCTTGGTCAGTGTTTTCCACATATTCCTTTATTTCTTTTCCCTCCGATTCTGTGCTCCATCCAACATTTGTTATTTTGTTGCCTAGGTAGCAGAATTGTTTAACAGCACCTCCTTCCTGAACATCAACCCTGATATTAAGTCACCGAAGGTTGTTTTGACTTTGCTGTATGTTGAGTCTATCCTTCCGACGATCATTTCTTTTTCAATGTCTTCAAAGTTTTCCTGCTGCCATTACGTCCTTGTTTCCCTGCACTTCCTATTTATTTCATTATTCAGCGACTTATATTTCTGTATTCCTTAGTTTCCTGGAACATTTTTGTATTTCCGCCTTTGAATTATTTCTTCTGTTACCCATGGTTTCTTCGCAGTTACCTTCTTTGTACCTATGTTTTCCTTTCCAACTTCTGTGGTGGCCCTTTTTAGAGACGTCCATCCCTCTTCAACTGTACTGCCTACTGGGGTATTCCTTATTGCTGTATGTACAGTCTTAGAAAACTTCAACCGTATCTCGTCATTCCTTAGTTCTTCTGTATCCCACTTCTTTCCGTTCAAATGGTTCAAATGGCTCTGAGCACTATGGGACTCAACATCTTAGGTCATAAGTCCCCTAGAACTTAGAACTACTTAAACCTAACTAACCTAAGGACATCACACACACCCATGCCCGAGGCAGGATTCGAACCTGCGACCGTAGCAGTCCCGCGGTTCCGGACTGCAGCGCCAGAACCGCTAGACCACCGCGGCCGGCTTTCTTTCCGTATTGATTATTTCTGACTAATGTCCTACACTTCAGCCTACTCTTCATCACTACTATATTTTTATCTGAGTCTATGTCTACTCCTGGATAGGCCTTACAATCCAGTATCTGATTTCGGAATCTCTGTCTAACCATGATGTAATCTAACTGAAATCTTCCCATATCACCCGGCCTTTTCCAAGTACACCCAATCCTCTTGTGATTCTTGAACAAAGTATTCGCTATTACCAAATGAAACTAGTTGTAGAACTCAATTAGTCTTTCTCCTCTCTCATTTCTTGCCTCAAGCCCACATTCTCCTGTAACCTTTTCTTCTACTCCTTCCCCTACAACTGCATTCCAGTTCCCCATGAGTGTTAAATTTTCATCTCTCTTTGGGTATTGTATCACCCTTTCAATATCCTGATATACTTACTCTATCTCATCATCTTCAGCTTGTGACGTCGGCATGTATACCTGAACTGTCATTGTCAGTGTTGGTTTGCTGTCGATTCTGATAAGAACAGCCCCGTCACTGAATTGTTCTCAGTAACACACTCACTGCCCTACCTACCTATTCATAACGAATCCTACTCCCTTTATACCATTTTCTGCTGCTGCTGACATTACCCTATACTCATCTGACCAGAAATCCTTGTCTTCTTTCGACTTCACTTTACTGACCCCTACTATATCTAGATTGGGCCTTTGCATTTCCGCCGGCCGCAGTGGCCGTGCGGTTAAAGGCGCTGCAGTCTGGAACCGCGAGACCGCTACGGTCGCAGGTTCGAATCCTGCCTCGGGCATGGATGTTTGTGATGTCCTTAGGTTAGTTAGGTTTAACTAGTTCTAAGTTCTAGGGGACTAATGACCTCAGCAGTTGAGTCCCATAGTGCTCAGAGCCATTTGAACCTTTGCATTTCCCTTTTCAGATTTTCTAGTTTCCCTACCACGTTCAAGCTTCTGACATTCCACGCCTCGACTCGTAGAACGTTATCCTTTCGTTGATTATTCAATCTTTTTCTCATGGTAACCTCCCCCTTGGCAGTCCCCTCCCAGAGATCCGAATGGGGGACTATTCCGGGCCCGCCGAAGTGGCCGCGCGGTTAAAGGCGCTGCAGTCTGGAACCGCAAGACCGCTACGGTCGCAGGTTCGAATCCTGCCTCGGGCATGGATGTTTGTGATGTCCTTAGGTTATTTAGGTTTACCTAGTTCTAAGTTCTAGGAGACTAATGACCTCAGCAGTTGAGTCCCATAGTGCTCAAAGCCATTTGAACCATTTTTTTGACTATTCCTAAATCTATTGCCAATCGAGAGATCGTCATGACACTTCTTCAATTACAAGCCACATGTCCTGTCCATACACGTTACTTGTCTTTAATACAGTGATTTCCATTGCCTTCTGCATCCTCATGCCGTTGATCATTGCTGTTTCTTCCGCATTTAGGGGCAGTTGTCCACCCCTAGGGCAAGAGAGTCCTCTGTCCGCTCCTCCGTCCCCTTTGACAAGGCCGTTGGCAGAATGAGGCTGACTTCTTATGCCGGAAGTCTTCTGACGCCAATGCTATTTATTAATCGAAATTTAAGCATTGACGGGATTCGAACCCGGGACCATAGACGTTTTGATTATGAATCAAAGACGCTACCCCTAGACCACAGATGTTTTATCGATGTTTAAGTATTACTCTCAGCAGGAGCTCTGATTGAACTGTATGATGTGGATGACTCTGATCAGTTCCGTATCCAAATTGAGATACTGACAGAGGTTGTTATATTGTATAATATATATCTTTTTGGCTGTCCTTGTGTTTCCATCAGCTTAGGGAGACAGCCAAGTCGCAAAAATTCGTGCCCAGCAAATCGCTGCGCTCGCGATGAAAACTGTTAGGATAAGGCAAGTATACTGCCAAGGCATATTCTGAGAAAGAGTGTTGTACACTCATCCGAATCCGTACATTGAAAGTCTGTACAGCGTATCTCTTCCTGGCGGTGGAGCACGACTTCATTTTGTAATCCGCTTCTCTCGTGTCTGTTGGAAATATTGACCGAAGCTTTAGAATAACATTTCTGCGCGACTACAAAGCACCGTGACTCATGACGAACTACTACGAACTAGCTCCGCTCTATGCTTCTCTGTAGCCCACTGCTGGATGTCAGTGATATACTTTTCTTATTTTCTGCATAGCTTCCTATCATTTGTCCAGCTATCTTATACCTTCCACTGTTGTCGTGACATTCAATCCGAAGATTGGACGTTGCAGCCCTCCACGTTAGTCTATCCTGTGCAACCTACATCCATTTGAACGTGCGTACTGCAGCCACACTTTGGTTTACGTCTACATTACCCCCTACTCCTTCCTGCACTTACTGCCATCCTTACCGAATTGAAGATTCCTGGATGCCTCAGGGTGTGTCTTACCAATCGATCCCTTTTTTTAGTCAAATTACACTCTCGATTTATTTTTCCCTCGTTTGATTCAGTAGGTATTCAGTAGTTACTCTACCTCTCCATCTAATCTTCAGAATTTTTTGTAGCATATTTGAAATGCTTCTGTTACCTTCAGGACTAAACTATATATATTCCACTTTTCACTTCCTTAGATGGATACACTCCTGAAAAACTCCTTCAGAGATGACCTCCTAGGACTTGAATTATTCCCTTTTGCAGAAATGGTTTTCTTTATATTGCCAGTGTGCGTATTATCCCTGTATCCTGCCTACTTAAACCATCGTCAGTTTTTAGCTGCCACAGTGGCTAAACTAATCGACTGCTTTTAGTGTCTACTAACTCCATCGACTGCATTTCATTTCCTTGTTCTATTATTCTTAACGATCATCTTATAAACTCTTTTCGAGACACTTTCCACTTCGCTCTACTGGTCTTACAACGATTTTTCCGCCTCAGACAAAATTACTGTGTCATCGGCAAACCTGAGAGTTTAGATTTTTCTCCCTGTATTTTAATTCCCTTTCTGAAATTCTGCTCAGTTCCCTTCACTGCTTGCTCAGTGTCGAGACTGAATATAATCTACGATAGACTACAGCATTGTCTCACTCCCTTCTCAACTATTGTTTTCCTTTTACATCCTTTGAGTCGCTTAACTGCATCCTGGTTTCTGTACAAGTTGGATGTTGGTGTGCGGAGCGAAGACGACGTTCTGACTCATCCCAAAGGTTTTCCATTTGCTTCAGATGGGGACTCAGGCGGGCCAATCCACAGCCATTGTCTCACAGATGATGCTTCATGACAGGGTACGTTACCATATTGATACAAATTATCATAATGGTCGAACTGCTCCTTTACAGTAAACAGGTAAAAAATGTGACCTCATAACCACGAGAAACACCCCCATAGCGTAACAATACTTCCTTCACTGTTGACACTACACATGATGGAAATTAACGCTCTCCATACATTCTCAAAATCAAAGCTAATCCATCGGGCTACCGCAAAGTATAGCGTGATTAATTGTTCAAAATCACTCATTTCGAGTCATCCACTGTCCTGGGGTGTCGGTCTTTACACTACTTTAAGCTTGGCTTAGTACTGAGTAAAGGAGTGTGTGGCTTATGAGGATGCGCTTGACCGTTGTATCCCATTCTTTTTAATACCCTACTCACGCTCATTAAGCTGACTGGACTACGGGCAGCACATTGGAACTCACGAGTGATTCTTTCCTCAGATTTTGTGCAATTTCTCACATCCAACCTCCGCAGTGTCACTGGTCCCTGTCTGTTAGTAAATGAAGTCCGCCTTGCGAGCTAACATCCCAAAGATGTTGGGGCTCACATGCGGTTCCTCTTCGTCGAAATGTCTTGGCTCAAACTCGCCCTAAATCAGACACTTGTGACTTTTTGGTTAAATTGTCTGGCTGATGGCAAGTTTGCGAAATACAAAGTTAATACAACATGTAATAACAGTAATAGCAATATCGGGAACTAAATTAACGACCCAAAATAATGTAGGCCACACAGTTGCGATTTGGTTAGAATAATGTTTATTCAGAAAGCAAGCTAATACCGGAAGTTGTATTTAGAATTACTATTACACTCGAGCGCATATCCACTTGGCACAGTTCGATCATTTACAATCTCATTGCGAAACACAAGACCAGTACTCCACCTCTCTACTTACAAGAAAAGTTAGAGTTCACAGCAGGCGCGCGGCTGCTCACCGCTCAAGTCCCGCGATACCACATAACGCGAAATTTTGTAAATCGTTTCACTTCCTAGCCCGCTTTCGCTTCGGCATCCGAACTGTCCCTTTCGGTGTCTCCAGCCGAACAGTATTCTTTGGTGTCCAGACCAGAACTGCCCTGTTTCGCGTCTGCTCCAGCAATCCCTCTGCCCGTCCCCGGCCGCGTTCCCCGCGCGCCGAATATCCTCGTTCCACTGACTAGGGCAGTTCCCTTTCCTGAAGCTGTCCATCTGATTGACTACAGCTTATTCTACATTGTTTTACATTTTAACATATTTAAATAATCAAAGCTTGACCACTCTCACACTCTAAATAAAGTAACAATAATATAAAAATTGTTATGCTTTCGTGGCCACTTGTTAATATCCATTACATAATAAAAGTTAAATTCTTTTACATAAAACCAATACAATTTCCTTCTTTGCTTTGAATGCCACGACAAGTAGCCTTGCACCACTGTGCTTTCTGATAAATAAATAAAGAACAAAAGTAACTATTATATACTAAACTTTACAACAAATATTCTATTACCTAATGGTTCAATAAGGAGTCATACTGTCATCGTTCAATGTATTTCGTGTGGAGGAAATGGTGATCTGATGCTTAACTGAAAGTACAGATAATTTAAATTTACTATATCTTTTAAATAAATAAAGTTACAGAGTTGCTATTTACAACGTTTGTCATTTTTAGTGATGCGCTTCTATATAAAATCTCGATCGTTCAGATCGACCAAAGCGTTCAGATTTTAGCATTCAGGTCTTTGTTACAAAACTTGTTAATTTAACTTTTACAGTAAATCCTAAACTATTATAGATGTGATCAATATTCAAGTTTTATTGGGATCACCTTGAAAATTTATGGAGGAAGGCAGATTAAAATTACTGTTGCTTCATTCCCTGAATTACTACAGAATTAAATAGTTTCCATAAATGTTTTCCTTTATAGCTGACCTTAGGTCTGCCATATTTAACACTGCTAAGTCTCCCTGGCCACAAACGCCTTCTATTGGGTTTCCCTATGACGTAGGTTCTCGTCTGTCTCACTCGCACACTACAGCGCTTAGGCCTCAATAGACAATAGAGGCCTGTGAGTTTCCCCACATCGTGTTGAATCCGCGCCCTTTGTGGCACCCGGTCCTGGACGACAGGGGTCGTTTCACAATTCCTGAAGGCTCACTCTTTCGGCCATATACTTAAATGTGAGCGAAATGCTCGTTAACTCACAGCCTGCCTTGATTTAGCTGTGGTTGTTCCTTCGTGTTTTCGCTTCACGATCATAATACCAACGCTCCAGTTGGACAGCTTAAGAAGCAGTAAAATGTCGTTGATGGATTTGTTTCTCAGATGACATCCAACGACTAGTCCACCTTCGAAGTCACGTAGCTCGAGGTCTGTTCACCGACTGATTCTGCAGTTTCTGCTTCACTACTCACAACACTCTCTGCCTCCTTTTATACTGAGTGGCCCTTTCTCGTGTCATGTAGAGCTCAATACCGCATTGCATAAGGTTTAGGGTTCCTACATTTCTGTGGATCCGGAACTGATCTTCCCTGAGGTTGGCCTCTACTCGGGAGTGATCGAAAACACTTTTAAAAGAATAACTTCGTTAACAAAACGAAACTCAATTCCAATGTCCTTGGACGCATATTTACACAACTACATACAACAGAAATATCTCGTATGATGTTGTCTGTGATGTGCCTACACGACGAATCCTAGAGTCGTGATAGGTGGCCGACCGAGGGCTTGGGACGTTACTGGGCTACTGCCGTGTGACGGCTGATGCGCTTCTGGTGCAGACCAGGACACACTGGGCCGGGTCTCCGGCCTGGAGCGCTGAGACTCAACTGCTGATATGTCTGCTTGTTGCTCTAGAACTGAACTGCTGATATGGCCAGGCGGAACAGCCGGTACTGCCAACTTGAGGCATAGGGTGCAACTGACTTCGCACGGTCTGGTGACGGTGTAAATAGTCGCGAGCGGATGTATATCTGCGTGGAGCTTCGAGGGCACGTGACCTGTCGTAGCAAAATAGAGCCTTGTCTGCAGTACTCTCTGCCGCTGGAGGCACGTTACCAGTCGTCGAATTTAGCGCCGCCAGATGCTGTGGAGCCTACGTGTAAATCCGTGGTAAGCACCCCGGGCCATACAGGGTGCGCCGTGTGCTGCACTACGGCGTAGGTAGGCAGTACCCGAACTGATATTCTAGGTTGGTCATACTCGCTATCAAATGGTTCAAATGGCTCTGAGCACTATGGGACTTAACATCTGTGGTCATCAGTCCCCTAGAACTTAGAACTACTTAAACCTAACTAACCTAAGGACATCACACACATCCATGCCCGAGGCAGGATTCGAACCTGCGACCGTAGCAGTCGCGCGGTTCCGGACTGAGCGCCTGAACCGCTAGACCACCGCGGCCGGCTACTCGCTATCGACGCTGTTTGTGATCGCTCTGACAGAGGGAAGGGTTTATCTGCGTGAGCGAAGTGCGAAAATGGTGACAGCGACGGCGAGGTGGAAGGAGTACTACGAATAAGCAGAAAGTTATAGCTGGAAGGAACGCCTGACACCGATACACGGTGTGTTTATTTAGCTGTGCCTAAGAGGAAGGGAGCGTGGTTTGTCTCACGAAGTAAGGTCCTTGTGCGTACTTGGCACGAACGCACTGCACTTGTGGAATATGAGTAAGCCGTACACAGAGAAATTATGCGTCGTCAGTGTGCTGGGCATTCAGTTATATCTGGTACTGTGAACTGGTGGCTATGTAGCCCTTTCATGACTTTCCATTCTTTTGATGTACTGCTATTTGCTTACGAAACTATTCGTATATATTTGATGTGCGACGTGAGCCGTAGAAATTCAACACTTTCGTGTGCGCACTTTATTACAGAGGCACGGCCCTGATTTAAATTGCTCAGTGGTATCCACCTCCTGTGTGTAGTATTATACAATTAAATGCCAAAGAAACTGGTATAGGCATGAGTATTCAAACAGGCAGAAGACGGCGCTGCAGTCAGCAACACCTATATGAGACAGCAAGTGTCAGGCGCAGTTGTTAGATCGGTTACTGCTGCTAAAATGGCAGATTATCAAGTTTTAATTGAGTTTGAACGCGGTGTTATAGTCGGCGCACGAGCGAAGGGACACAGCATCTTCGAGGTAGCGATGAAGTAGAAATTTTCCCGGGCGACAATTTCACGAGTGTACCATGAATATCAAATCTCCGACAGCGCTGCAGCAGGAAAAAGATCCTGCAAGAACGGGACCAACTACGACTGAAGAGAATCGTTTAACGTGACAGAAGTGCAACGCTCCATTAAATTACTGCGAATTTCAATGCTGGGCCATTCAACGAAACATAATAGATACGGGCTTTCGGAGCCGAAGGTCCACTTGTGCACGACACAAAGCCTCACCTGGGCCCGTCAACACCGACATTGGACTGTTGATGACTGGAAGCACGTTGCCTGGTCGGACGAGTCTCGCTTCAAACTGTATCGAGTGGATGGACATGTACGGGTATGGAGACAACTTCATGAATCAATGGACTCTGCATGTCAGCAGGGGACTGTCCAAGCTGGCGGAGGCTCTGTAATGGTGTGGAGCGTGTGGAGGTGCAGTGAGATAGGACCTCTGATACGTCTAGATATTACTCTGACAGGTGACACGTAAGTAGGCACCCTGTCTGATCACCTGCATCCACTCTTGTCCATTGTGCATTTCGACGGACTCGGTCAATTCTAGCAGAACAATGCGATACCCAAACCTCCAGAACTGCTACAGAGTGGCTCCACGTACTCTCTTCTGAGTTTAAACACTTCCGCTGGTCACCAAACTCCCCAGACATGACCATTGTTGAGCATATCTGGGATGCTTTGCAACGTGCTGTTCTGAAGAGATTCCCAAAAGCACGTACTCTAACCGATTTATGGACAGCCCTGCAGGATTTGTGGTGTCAGTTCCCTCCAGCACTACTTCAGACATTAGTTGAGACCATGCCACGTCGTGTTGCGGTACTTTTACGTGCTAGCGGGGGTCCTACACAATATGAGGCAGGTGTATCAGTTTCTTTGGCTCCTCAGTGTAGACGTTTCATTACAATGTGTACAGTGTGTCATCTATCATTCCCAAACAAATATTTTTAATTAATTACAATTTTGTCATTAGCCAACTAACAATTTCCAAGGTTCTTGCCGAATACATACTAACATCCCAGCTGTAGGTTAATCCCACAATAGGACATGAATATAGGACCAAACGCTACCCACCTGTAAAAACCGAAATAAACAGTAGTACTTCAATGATTGGCCACAAGTCTGTTACACATAAATCAAGTTAAGTATTTAAATAAACTGCCGTGCTTCTAAAACAATGACAATTAAACCCCTATTTTTAGGAATGAAGAAATTCAGTGCTCAGTTTGCCCAAAAGCTTTCATTACACGCTCACAAGCACCGTACAATAATAAAAACACTGAATAAATTGCTTCCTAATTTAGCGACACCACCGCCGCGGCACGATACGAAAAGAATGGAAATAAACTACATCTACATTTACATACATACTCCGCAATCCACCATACGGTGCGTGGCGGACGGTACCTCGTTCCACAACTAGCATCTTCTCTCCCTGTTCCACTCCCAAACAGAACGAGGGAAAAATGACTGCCTATATGCCTCTGAACGAGCCCTAATCTCTCTTATCTTATCTTTGTGATCTTTCCGCGAAATGAAAGTTGGTGGCAGTAAAATTGCACTGCAGTCAGCCTCAAATGCTGGTTCTCTAAATTTCCTCAGTAGCGATTTCTATAACACTCGCGGGATGATCAAACCTACCAGTAACAAATCTAGCAGCCCGCCTCTGAATTGCTTCTATATCCTCCCTCAATCCGACCTGATAGGGATCCATAACGCTCGAGCAGTACTGAAGAATAGGTCTCATTAGTGTTTTATAAGCGGCCTCCTTTATAGATGAACCACATCTTCCCAAAATTCTACCAATGAACCGAAGACGACTATCCGCCTTCCCCACAACTGCCATTACATGCTTGTCCCACTTCATATCGCTCTTCAATGTTACGCCCAAATATTTAATCGACGTGACTGTCTCAAGCGCTACACTACTAATGGAGTATTCAAACATTACAGAATTCTTTTTCCTATTCATCTGCATTAATTTACGTTTATCTATATTTAGAGTTAGCTGCCATTCTTTACACCAATCACAAATCCTGTCCAAGTCATCTTGTATCCTCCTATAGTCACTCAACGACGACACCTTCTCGTACACCACAGCATCATCAGCAAACAGCCGCACATTGCTATCCACCCTATCCAAAAGATCATTTATGTAGATAGAAAACAACAGCGGACCTATCACACTTCCCTGGGGTACTCCAGATGATACCCTCACCTCCGATGAACACTCACCATCGAGGACAACGTACTGGGTTCTATTACTTAAGAAGTCTTCGAGCCACTCACATACTTGGGAACCAATCCCATATCCTCGTACCTTAGTTAGCCTCAACTTGAGGCTGGAACGGGGGATCCGCCGAAGCGCGCATGACCCATCAACACCTAGGCCTCGTGCGATGACGGGAAAGCCGCCGAAGCAGAAGGAAAACGCGTCCCTGCCCCGGACCAGCAGAACAGCAACGCGGCAGCCGCTGCCGATACAAAGCTGTCAACATATACCAAACAACAAACAGCAAACAAGTTTGATAAAAATTAAAATACACAGTAATACTCAAAAGGCCAGTTAAATATTATTTTCAAGGAAACCATTAAACCTTCAGTATAGGGGCGCCCAGCTCATAAACATTACAAATTAATCTTCCTCGCTATAAGGAGAAACAATGTACAAAGTCATTAAAAAAATAATTATATAATAATTCAAACCCGATTAGATAAGTCAAAGTGTACTCCTGCTGGGGCATCTTAGGGACTAATAGACACTGTAATTTGGATATGCACCAAATGGCGTATGGCCGGTTAAATTGTACAGTCCGAAGGGATCCTCAAAACAGAGTAAGAGAGTGTGCAAATACGGGCACGCTCACACACATTAACCACACGTGCGTACCTTTAGGCTGAGCGCACACAACCTCAATTACAGGCCAGATCCAATAACTTGCCCCAGGAAGGGCCATAAGGTCTACAACAAACAGAAATTACCATCAGTGGCATCAAATACTCAATGATAACAAAGATTGATTTCAAGTACCAGATTAAAAATAGCCAAATACTAGCTTGGCGCTTACAGAAAGCTCAAGACTGACACCAACAGCGCCAAAAGGGATCATTGAAAGAACTTAAGGAACCGGATTCTGGCCAGCTCACGCCGGGATAGAACTAACAGTCTTTCAGTACAGTACTTACTGAGCAGTCTTCATAACTAATTTCAAATAAATGCCAAGGAGGCCAATAGATTCAGGATTATAGATAGGCGCCGGATAATACTGCCCTCCTGCTCGTCGTTGCTAAGAAGTTGTCCAATACATCTCGGCGTATTTAGCACACCACAACTAGCTAATGCACTTCGTAATCGTGTTGCGCGTGACGAAAGCCGCTCCTTGCCTGCTAAACTCGCCGGTAGTAACTGTCAATGCTGGAGGAAACGTGGGCGCCCATAGCCAAACGATGAACGGTTTCAACTCGCTGCAATCGCCAGAACGCCGAGTACTCAGGCATTCCCGTCCAGCTCCGTTCCCACCATCCACTCACTACCACACAGCCCCAGAGGGAACACAAAATCTAGCAAAGACTGTAAGACAGTGGCCAGAGTTGATGGAACACGAGCACAAGTGGCGCCATTAGGATCACCCGCGCGCTCTCACAGAAGCAGCTCGCTGTTTTACTAGTTCGTAACAGGCTTATGGAGCGTGCATGCGTCAAAGAAACCTTGTAGTGGTTGCTTTTAATACTAGCCTGCTTTAGGTACACTACAAGATATTGTATTCTGTCATATGAAGGAACTCGAAGGTCGATGATATAAACATTGCATATAACCTCAGCAATCTACGCAAAAAGCGAAGAAACCTTTCCAGACATTATTTTTGTTCTAGATTCGCTTGTGGATTCTATATTAAGCCATTTCGAATGATTATGGGTGAGTTAAGTAAAGTCTGAAGAGCTCCTTAAGTAATTCAAGTACATTTTAATGCCAGTAGATCTGTTACGTTCCGAAGTAAGATTCAGGTTCATTTTAGCAATGTTGAAAGTTTTCTTAATTCTGGATTCCAGTATTGAATAATTGTCATGGCTCAGCTTCAAAATGGTTCAAATGGCTCTGAGCACTATGGGACTCAACTGCTGTGGTCATTAGTCCCCTAGAACTTAGAACTACTTAAACCTAACTAACCTAAGGACATCACACACATCCATGCCCGAGGCAGGATTCGAACCTGCGACCGTAGCAGTCGCACGGTTCCGGACTGCGCGCCTAGAACCGCGAGACCACCGTGGCCGGCGGCTCAGCTTCATTAATTTGCTAATTGTATGGGTTGTGTGTAAATTTTACGAGAAATTGTTGTATAGAGCACAGGTTAGAAATTTGTTAAAACTGTGCGAATATTAATATACGTCTCCTTTTTCTTCTTCTTCCTTTCTTCTTTGGCCAAAGCCTGATTTCTGCAGTGCCCCTCAATCTATCCAGAGATTGTCGCTCCATCTTTCCCCTGGACGCCAATATTCTGTCACCAGCTTACAATTTCCACAGTCTTTCGTTCCATTCGCGTATTCTCTTCTGTTAATTCTACATGTTCTTCTAATGGTTTCACTTGTCTATGTCGCAGTGTCTTCACTATAATTCTTCGCAGAATTTTCATTTCTGTGGTTTCCAGCAGCCTTTACTTATAATGTTTCCGTTCTTCTCTCAGCTGTATATGTCATAATTGATCTCACTATTGTTTAGTATGGTGTTGCCTTTGCATCTTTCTCTGTACGCTTATTTTTCCAAATAGTATTACTTAAACATTCTGCCACTTTATTTGCTTCTGCTACTTGTTCTCTACCTTTTTTAAGTTTCCACTGCTGGACAGTTCAGTACCAAGATATTTAAATGTCATTAATCCCTGAACAAGTTTTCTATCCACTTCCAGTTTGCGTCTAATTGCCTCCATATATGTGGTCACACATTTGGTTTTTTGAGTGGTTATGATCATATTTAGGTTTCTGACTGCCATTTTAAATATATGTAAAATGTTCTGCATATTTTCCTTGTTTGTCATCAGATCTGCATCGTCAGCATAACAAATGACTTTTATTTATTCGTCCTCCGTTCTATAACCACTTCCAGCCAACAACTTCTTTATAACCTCGTCTATGACTATATTATAAAATGGTGGACTTAAAGAGTCACTTTGTCCAAAATCACTACTAACTGCTACACAGTCTGTTAACCTGAAACCAATTTTCACCTGGATGTCGATGGTGGTATAAATGTCTTCATTTGCTTTTATTAAGTTGGAAGGAATCCGCCGACAGCAGAGCAGGTTTAACATATCTGTCAACTGAACCCTGTCTAAAGCCATCTGTAGATCAATAAAACAAAGATAAGATGGCCTGTTGTATTCGATGCACTTGTCTACGACCCGTCTAAGAATGGAATCTGCACTGTGCACGGCCTACCGGATCTAAAACCCTACTGCTCCTCTCCGAGGGTTTTAATCCTGTCTGTTTCATTTCGTATTATTTTTTATGAGTTTAAGGAGTAAATCAAGTATATTTATCGCCCTGTTGTTGGATATGTCATTCTTATCAGCTTTTTTGTACATGAGAATTGTAATACTAATTCTCCTTTCAACTGGAATTTTATATTAGTTGTTACATTGTTAACCAAATTGGTTAATTTTTGAGGCAGTGGATATCCTCCATTCTATAGTAATTCGTTGTATCATTCTCCAGGTTTGTTTCTGAAACCCATAGACGTTATGTTCTAAAATGTGCGACGTGTGAATATAGCTGTGACTCAATCAGTCGTTTCCACCCTTTCCTATCATATGGTCCCAGTAAATGCTACAAAGGAAAAATCTTTATTTTGAAGAAAGTGTTTTACGAACCTGCTCCTGGCAGGGCGGCTGCCCGCACGGCCTGCCTGGTGTGCGGAGGAAAATACTACCAGGCGGATACGACAGCATCTACTAGTTTTTCCATCCTTGTGTAAATGATCCCTGTCAGTATTTTGTATACAACCTAAAAAAAATCATTGAAATCAACGCTGTCTCTGTGCCAATCTGGGGTAGCTTTCTTCTTGCCTTCATATTAACTTCAGCTTGGGTGTATAGAGCACAGGTTGTAAATTTGTAAAAAGTGGGAGAATATTAAAAATGTGTGGTGCGTAAATGTTGCTGTGATTCAATCAACCGTTTCCAGCCGGCCGGTGTGGCCGAGCGGTTCTAGGCGCTTCAGTCTGGAACCGCGCGACCGCTACTGTAGCAGGTTCGAATCCTGCCTCGGGAATGGATGTGTGTGATGTCCTTAGGTTAGTTAGGTTTAAGTAGTTCTAAGTTCTAGGAGACTGATGACCTCAGATGTTAAGTCACATAGTGTTAGAGCCATTTGAACCATTTTGAACCGTTTCCACCCTCTCCTATCCTGTGGCCCAAGTAAATAAGCTCTGTCTGAACAGGCCACGGAAGGCCCAACGATACCGACACACCACCGTGTATCCTTAGCGGTGAGGCGTCACTTGATAGGGATATGGAGGAACATGTGGTCAGCACACAGCTTTCCCGACCGTTGTAAGCTTTCGTGACCGTCACCAGAGGCGCTACTTCCCACTCAAGTATTTCCTCTACTGGCTTGACAAGGTTTGCATGCACTTCTCTAGCCAGCAGTGCTCGGCGGACTCGGACGGTCACCCATCCAACTGCTAGCCAAGCCCGACAGCGCTTAACATCGATGATCTGTCCGAAACCGGTGTCACCACTGTGGAAAGGCCGTTGGGTTACCCCAGTAAATGCTACAAATGAAATATGCCTGTTTTGATGAGCGCCCTTTACGCACGTGCTCCTGGCGGGCCGGCTTTCCGCACAGCTTACTGGTGTGTGGAGGAAACATACTACCAGGCTGATACAACAGCCACCAGTTTATCCATTCCTGTGTAAATAACCCTGCCAGTGTGTAACCTCCCAACAGAAAAAATTAATTATATAATTATATCATTCACATTCAGTGTAACCTACCAACAGTTAACTTCCGTAACCTTGGAATAATAACGTGACTAATCTCACAATAAAATTGTGGCTCACTTATAACCTTTCAGTAATTGACTGTGAATTTAAAATGGTAAATTTTAGACGTCAACAGTGCTGCGTCATGGCCCTGAAATATCATACTGAATAAATTGAAAATTCTTACCTCAATTAAGTCGCCGGATAACGCATATATATCTGCTCCTATAAGAAATTTTTCTGGCGCAGCCCAGTGCAATGCTGGCCGATAGATTTGTCATGTATAAAAAGAACAACTGATTTTTCTTTGCAATAATCGGGATGACCATGGATTGGAGAAATTAGTAAATTCTTTAAATTGAGATGAATAATTGTCAAAAGTTAATTTTCATAAGAAACATTATTATTAAGAGACTTTTTAAAACATTTACATGGGACTTGATATAACAATAATACATATGCGCGACGCTGCTTTCACCTTATACTACAACGCTCAGGCACCGCCATCGCTCCCCCACGACCGGCCCAGCCAACTCCATACACACGACTCTAGGCTAGTACTTACTCCTACAGCCACACAGTTCCTACTGCTGACAACACTGCTCTCTGGTCTGAGATTCTCTTATAGCTTACATATCGCAGGCAGCGCATGAGCAGTCCATCGAAATTACATCTGCTCGAATGCGCTAGCAACAAATTCCTTAATCGTGGACCTCTTACAAGTGTTTTGTACACAACCTTAAAAAAATCATTGATATCAACTCTATCTCTGTGCCAAGGTGGGGTAGCTTGCTCCTCGGCCTGGTATTAGGTTCAGGGTCGGGAAGGGTGCAACTGCCGCAGTGATTTACTGAGTACCGTTGCAATCTGCAATGTGCCGTGCCCGCCCGGGTCAGTCGACCGGCGTCCGCATTAAATGCATCGAGCGCCACGCGCCCCGCGGCCCGTCGCCCGGATGCCACGCCGGGCAGAATTTATGCGGCTGCGCTCGGCCCTCGCTGCTGCCGCTGCCTCTGCCCGCTGCTCTTATCGGCGGCCCTGACAGCCAGGATTAATCGGCGCGGCCGCGCCCCGCCCAGGCGCCGTACCGGCAGCGGCGGCTATCGGCGGGGGTCGCACCGCCACAGCCAGCGCCCCGCGCTTCGTTACGCCTCTCGCGGAGGGTGGCGAGGCCGCGGCACGCGTAAGCGGGGATAAGCACCCTATCTGCCGCGCCGCGGTCTTACTGGGCGGCCCCCGTATAAATTAGCAGCCTCTGCTGCGGTCTGCCCCCGCGCGGCGCCCGATCCATCACGATAATTACGGGGCAGCCGCGCCATCTGGCGCCCGCCGAGGCGCAGCCGCGCAAATCGTCGCCCAGGCGAAGGGGGAGGCCGGAAGACACCGTCTGTCTTCGGCCAGAGCTCTGCCGTCGATGCCTAGATCTGGCGCACTCGCAAACAGCAATTCCTTGTTCAGCGGGTAGGGCGCGACCGCCGCGATTTACTTGCCACGACGGCGAGGAGACACGTAGCCTTGTTCCTTCGTTCAAGCGGATGTCTCGGCCCACTCTGTGGGAACTGTCCAGTCAGTGCATCCAGCATGGAATCCCTGACTGTAAAGGGCACTCTACTATGTAACCAACACAAGCCAAGTCAAAGGAGTGCAAAATCCTGAAGTTTGGAAGTTCAGGAGACGAGGTACTGGCGGAAATAAAGCTGTGAGGACGGGTCGTGAGTCGTGCTTTGGTAGCTCAGTCGGTAGAGCACTTGCCAGCGAAAGACGAAGGTCCTGATTTCGAGTCTAGATTCGGCACAGCGTCTTAATCGCCCTGAAAATTTCATATCACCGCACACTGCGCTGCGGAGGAAAAATATTTCTGGAATCCCGAGATAACCGCCATTTCAGTTAGCTACAGTGCCCGTTCCCGCAGTTGTGAACTTATTTCTGCATCTATATATATATCTCAAACAGTAGAAACCCACATCCTTCTGAATCTGCTTAGTGTATTCATCTCTTGGTCTCCCTCCACGGTTTTTTTCCCTCCACGCTGCCCTCCAATGCTAAATTTGCGATGCCTCAGAACATGTCCTACTAACCGGGCCCTTCTTTTTGTCAAGTTGTGCCACATACTCCTCTTCTCCCCAATTCTATTCAATACTTCATCATTAGTTATGTGATATACCCATCTAATCTTCAGCATTCTTCTGTAGCACCACATTTCGAAAGCTTCTATTCTCTTCTTGTCCAAACTATTTATCGTCCATGTTCCACTTCCATACATGGCTACACTCCATACAAATACTTTCAGAAACGACTTCCTCACACTTAAATCTATACTCGATGTTCACAAATTTCTCTTCTTCAGAAACGATTTCCTTGCCATTGCCAGTCTACATTTTATATCTTCTCTACTTCGACCATCATCAGTTATTTTGCTCCCCAAATAGCAAAACTCCTTTACTACTTTAAGCGCCTCATTTCCTAATCTAATTCCCTCAGCATCACCCGACTTAATTCGACCACATTCCATTATCCTCGTTTTGCTTTTGATGATGTTCATCTTATATCCTCCTTTCAAGACACTGTCCATTCCGTTCAACTGCTCTTCCAAGTCCTTTGCTGTCTCTGATAGAATTACAATGTCATCGGCGAACCTCAAAGTTTTTATTTCTTCTCCATGGATTTTAATACCTACTCCAAATTTTTCTTTTGTTTCCTTTACTGCTTGCTCAATATACAGGTTGAATAACATTGGGAAGAGGCTACAACCCTGTCTCACTCCCTTCCCAACCACTGCTTCCCTTTCATGCCCCTCGACTCTTATAACTGCCATCTGGTTTCTGTACAAATTGTAAATAGCCTTTCGCTCACTGTATTTAACCCCTGCCACCTTTAGAATTTGAAAGAGAGTATTCCAGTCAACATTGTCAAAAGCTTTCTCTAAGTCAACAAATGCTAGAAACGTAGGTTTGCCTTTCCTTAATCTTTCTTCTAAGATAAGCCGTAAGGTCAGTACTGCCTCACGTGTTCCAGCACTTCTGCGGAATCCAAACTGATCTACCCCGAGGTCGGCTTCTACCAGTTTTTCCATTCGTCTGTAAAGAATTCGCGTTAGTATTTTGCAGCTGTGGCTTATTAAACTGACAGTTCGGTAATTTTCACATCTATCAACACCTGCTTTCTTTGGGATTGGAATTATTATATTCTTCTTGAAGACTGAGGGTATTTCGCCTGTCTCGTATATCTCGCTCAGCAGATGGTAGAGTTTTGTCAGGACTGGCTCTCCCAAGGCCGTCAGTAGTTCTAATGGAATGTTGTCTACTCCCGGGGTCTTGTTTTGACTCAGGTCTTTCAGTGCTCTCTCAAACTCTTCACGCAGTATCATATCTCCCATTTCATCTTCATCTACATCCTCTTCCATTTCCATAATATTGTCCTCAAGTACATCGCCCTTGTATAGACCCTCTATATACTCCTTCCACCTTTCTGCTTTCCCTTCTTTGCTTAGAACTGGGTTTCCATCTGAGCTCTTGATATTCATGCAAGTGGTTCTCTTTTCTCCAAAAGTCTCTTTAATTTTCCTGTAGGCAGTATCTATCTTACCCCTAGTGAGATAAGCCTCTTCATCCTTACATTTGTCCACTAGCCATCCCTGCTTAGCCATTTTGCACTTCCTGTCGATCTCATTTTTGAGACGTCTGTATTCCTTTTTGCCTGCTTCGTTTACTGCATTTTTATATTTTCTCCTTTCATCAATTAAGTTCGATATTCCTTCTGTTACCCAAGGATTTCTACTAGCCCTCGTCTTTTTACCTACTTGATCCTCTGCTGCCTTCACTACTTCATCCCTCAGAGCTACCCATTCTTCTTCTACTGTATTTCTTTCCCCATTCCTGTCAATTGTTCCCTTATGCTCTCCCTGAAACTCTGTACAACCTCTGGTTCTTTCAGTTTATCCAGGTCCCATCTCCTTAAATTCCCACCTTTTTGCAGTTTCTTCAGTTTTAATCTACAGTTCATAACCAATAGATTGTGGTCAGAGTACACATCTGCCCCTGGAAATGTCTTACAATTTAAAACCTGGTTCCTAAATCGCTGTCTTACCATTATATAATCTATCTGATACCTTTTAGTATCTCCAGGGTTATTCCATGTATACAACCTTCTTTCATGATTCTTGAACCAAGTGTTAGCTATGATTAAGTTATGCTCTGTGCAAAACTCTACCAGGCGGCTTCCTCTTTCATTTCTTAGCCCCAATCCATATTCACGTACTATGTTTCCTTCTCTCCCTTTTCCTACTCTCGAATTCCAGTCACCCATGACTATTAAATTTTCGTCTCCCTTCACTACCTGAATAATTTATTTTGTCTCATCATACAATTCTTCAATTTCTTCATCATCTGCAGAGCTAGTTGGCATATAAACTTGTACTACTGTAGTAGGCGTGGGCTTCGTGTCTATCTTGGCCACAATAATGCGTTCACTATGCTGTTTGTAGTAGCTTACCCGCAATCCTATTTTTTTATTCATTATTAAACCTACTCCTGCATTACCCCTATTTGATTTTGTGTTTATAACCCTGTATTCACCTGACCAAAAGTCTTGTTCCTCCTGCCACCGAACTTCACTAATTCCCATTATATCTAACTTTAACCTATCCATTTTTAAATTTTCTAATCTACCTGCCCGGTTAAGGGATCTGACGTTCCACGCTCCAATCCGTAGAACCCCAGTTTTTTTTTTCCTGATAACGACGTCCTCTTGAGTAGTCCCCGCCCGGAGATCCGAATGGGGGACTATTTTACCTCCGGAATATTTTACCCAAGAGGACGCCATCATCATTTATCCATACAGTAAAGCTCTATGCCCTCGGGAAAAATTACGGCCGTAGTTTCCCCTTGCTTTCAGCCGTTCGCAGTACCAGTACAGCAAGGCCGTTTTGGTTAATGTTGCAAGGCCAGGTCAGTAAATCATCCAGACTGTTGCCCCTGCAACTACTGAAAAGGCTGCTGTCCATCTTCAGGAACCACACGTTTGTCTGGCCTCTCAACAGATACCCTTCCGTTGTGGTTGCACCTACGGTACGGTCATCTGTATCGCTGAGGCACGCAAGCGTCCCCACCAACGACAAGGTCCATGGTTCATGGGGAAGGTCCTTAGGTTAGTTAGGTTTAATTAGTTCTAAGTTCTAGGGGTCTGATGGCCTCAGACGTTAAGCCCCATAGTGCCTAGAGCCATTTGAACTGCCCCTCCCGAATGCGAATGACTTAACGACTGCACCACCACGCTTGACTGTTTTCAGCTAGATTCACGACAGTCATTACTCGATGAATCCGTACGAATTATAAAAATATACATACGTACGTACAAATCTATGTACTGCTTGTTCACAAAAAGAAGAGCCAGGCCTCCCTAGTTCTGAGTCGTTAAAATTCGGTCCACTTCGGTTCACTTGGGTTCAATCGTGTTTAGCGTCCGGCCGCTGCCAACCTCAGTCATGTGATACTGAACTGTGCGTAACCATTGTAAAGTGACTGGTGAGCTTCGCTACGTTCCTTACTGAAGTTTTACACTGCATTATGAGTGACGAAGAGGTTCCTGGCTCATCGCAGGCAACGCCAAATACTCCATCCACTCCTCAGAGAAGAGCAAGGGGTAGCACACTACGGAGTCCAGAAAGAAAAATCATTAGTAATGTCGCTAAATGCTGCGAAGAAGAGAGCAAAAACATAAAATTGCTCCACCCTCTTTCGCAGCCAATAACGCGAACAGTTACTTATACAGGGGTGAGCTTCAGTTCCGTGAGAAGAATACGTAGATTTTCTAAAGACATCCCTGGTAAATAACCAGAAACTCCCGGAAAAAAGGTAAATTTCAGTTCAAATTTTTCAGTTCGACATTGCTTTGAATCTGCCTTACCATTTGTCTGAATTACTGTAGTCGTTTTGTTTGTATGGTGTGAAATTAGTAGCAATAGTCAGTATCATTCAATATGAAACTTTCGATTTCATTTCGTAACGGCCAACCGTCGAAATTGCAATATTGGGTTTTACACATAAATAATTTCACGTAACCTGCAATCTTTTATTATGCCGCTGTCCGCTTTTGCGGACCTTACCTCCTCTATACCCTGCACCCCCCTCCCCCCCCCCTCAGATTTGCTCTTCTCTTTGTGAACAAGCAGTATGTATCTTCCATATCTCCACCTAAACCATTGGACCGGTTTCGACCAAAGTTCGCACGTTCATCTTTTACAGTCTGGAAACAATAACTGTGTTGGTAAGAACTACTCACCTATCAAAGAGGTGAACGTTGCAGTCAAAAAACAGTGTAGCCCACGACGAGAGAATACCCATGATTTAATTAAGCAGTATTTGAGGATGAGAGAACTTATACACTTGCAACGAAGTTTACACATAATTCGAAACCTTTACGAAACATTTTTTCGCTAACGGCTCCCACAAAATGACGAAAGGAAAAACGTTTGTCACTTGCTACATTTTCACTGGTCATGCAGTCGTACTGGCACACAAAACATGACGTTTTAATTTATTACTTCTTTACTACTAACTATATTCGTGGCACAGTTTGCAGACAGTATTCACATATAACACTGAACCTATCAGAAAGATTACTTCATTGTACGACACTTAGTTGAGAAGATATAACGTCATTAACACAATGCGTGAAAAACTGCCGAAGACATTTAAGTTTATTACGTCATTGTTACCAACACTATTCGCAACACTCTTCGTAGGCAATGGCGACACTTGCTGCCGAATGTACTTACAAAAATATATCATGTTTCGACTCATAGTTCAGGGGATAACACGTCAAATACTAACGTGCGTGAAAAACTACATCATGCATCACGATTTAATTTAGTACTTCTTTGGTACTAACTGTATTCGGAACACATTTCCGCTCAATGTACTTGAAAAATTTATCATTCTACGACACATAGTTCAGATATGGCGTCATACACACTGAGACGCATCAAAAACTGCCGCATCATGCCTGACGTTTTAATTTACTACTTCTTTACTACTAACTTTATTTACAAAGCATTTCACAAACATAAGGCACATACATCACTAGATGTACCTGAAAAATTACCATTGTACAACACATACTTCAGGAGATACTTCCCAAACGTTAAGGTGCTTGAAAATGAAACTGCAGAGTGAAATTCGCTAGATATGCAGGGTGAAATATGTGCACAAATACGCGTGAAATATGTTAACTACGTGAAGAATATATTTGACATGTGCGTTTGCAAGGAAAGCAATGGGCAGAAGCTCATCCTAAACCAGTGGAACGATTTTTATCAAATTTGTTACGCATGTTAGTTACAGTGTAGAAACAGGACAACCAATCTCACACTAGTCTGAGTGTGAGAGCGTGGAGAGAGAAGGGAGGCCGAGGAGACGGAGAGACAGCGAGGGGGAAGGAGGAGATGCACAAAGAGAAGGGGGAGGAGGAGACAGACTTATAGAAGATTGGAATAAATGAATACCCGGTCAACGCCGGGTTTCTCAGCTAGTCATGTATAATAACTACGTTACGGAGCTCTAAGGGCAAGCTTAATTTGTTTAAAAGTGGAACTTTTTTGAGTCATCAATATTGTGACTGGTCTGATGCGGTGCGCCACGAATTCCTGTCCTGCGCCAACCTCTTCATCTCAGAGTAGCAATTGCAACCTACGTCCTTAATTACTTATTGCATGTGTCCAATTTCTGTCTCCTCTACAGTTTTTGCACTCTACAGCTCTGGTACCATTGAAGTTATTCCCTGATGTCATAATAGATGTCCTATCATCCTGCCCCTTCTCCTTGTCAGTATTTTCCACATATTACTTCCCTCTACGATTCCTTACCCTGCCAGTCCACCTAGTTTTCAATATTCGCCTGTAGCACCACTTTTCAAATGCTTCGATTCTCTTCTTTTCCAGTTTTCCCACAGTCCACGTTTCACTATCATACAATGCTGTGCTCCAAACATACATTTTGAGCAATTTCTTCGTCAAATGGAGGCCTATTTATTTATTTACTTATATCATTAACAGTACAGAGCAGCCCACGACTTTGAAATGTAAGGTGAGTCGGATGCTTCGGAATTTAATAGCAAAGAATTCTCATTGTTACAATCTTATTGGTATACAGGTTTTAATGCTTTTTTTATAATGTAAAGAACATAATATATAAAGATTTCTCTGAGGTTACAGCGAATTGAATGCTTAACAATTGTTAAAATGGTTCCATATAATTGGTTACTACTTAGTTGATGAGAGTATAATTCATATAATGCAAATGTCAAAGAAAAATAAAAAAAAGAAAATGTAATAGAATGAGCGTGGTAAAAATAATTTGTAGTATGTAAAGGGAAGTAATATGCTGTATTTGGATGTGTAATATAGTCTAAGTAGCACGTCATTTAATAGTGGTTTATTTCTACCTATTTCAGATGAGAAGGTCTCGGTACAACCTTGAGGTATTTTCATCTGAAATGGTTTGTGCTAATGTATGTTTACACAGATTATACAGATTAAATGCTGATTGAGCACTTCGTACATGGAATACATGAATTTTAGCTTTACATGAGAAATACAGCTATGTTAGTAACTTTTTAGCAGAAACAGAATATAGTTCATTGCTACTTGAATGCATTGTTCCTTAAATAACTTCATACATTTCTGATATATAATATTCATTGATTGTAGCTTTGAATAGAGAAGAGAATATACTTCTGTCTGCATACAATAAGACGAGCAATACATTACTGCTTGTGTGCAGTATACTTTAAACACTATGCAGGATGTCATTGGGGAGGAGGAGCCTCGGAATAAAAGTTCTTCGAGCCTTCTCTTCCCAAGCGACGTTACCTTATTACTACAGTCTTAGTATGTGGTGCCGGTGTTTATTTGTTTTACGATTGTTGTATTGTTTATGACTGTGTTGTGGCATGCAGTGTCATGGATTGTTGGTTTTGGTCCATTATATGTTGATCCCATCTGAGTCACGTTCACTTAGTGTTCCTTCCTCGGTTTCGGAATCTGTGGTCGTGTTTGTGTCCTCCCATGTTGTTTGTTGTGTTGTTTGTGCTTGTCTACGCCTCCTTCGATATGGGTTTTGGCGCTTGTATTCTTCGTGCAGAGTGTTCGATACAATATCGGCTACGCTATTTATTGTGTTCCAGTCATCGGGATTTCGTATTATTCGGGCGACGTCATTGTCGTTCTGTGTAGGTCTCACTTGTGCTAGTGTGTTGCGCAACAGTGTGACATCATCTGGTGTCCCAGTTTCCGCGTATACGCATACTTCATCGTTAGTTAGTCCCATACGGTTTAAATGTACCGGATACGGCCCGTGGCCTGTCAGGAAATTGACCATTCCCCGGCTTGGGTCGACATGTTTCAGTTGTAGTCTTTCATGTATAGTCGTGCTCTAAAGTATCCGAACGACCTGAATTGCATTTCGCCTGATTCGCATGCAACCGGCATAACGCGGCTGTCTACCAGGTCCTCTAATCGCCCCTTGGTACAGTCGTATGACTATTGAAAATGGTTCCAACATGTCACCACTAGAAAACACTGCTCTGTATAGCAGTAACTCAAGATGTAAAGTAATACCACGATGCTACAATTATCAGGGAACACCTTATCACAGATAAGACTGTCCTTAAGGCTTGTAAGCTCACTTTTATTACAATAAATGACATAACTGAAATGTTACCACTCTCATTATTACATCAGATAGGTAATGGACGTAGTAAGTTCGTCGTATTCATGATTTCCTCTTCAAAGTAACATACAGTACTTATTATTTAACGCAAAATGACATTAAACATTTAAGTTATTCACGAGCAGTTAGTTGAGAATATGGATGAACTTCAAATGACACGACGAACCGTCTCGTTCTGCATATGGATTCAAACCCAGGTCAGACAGACTAAGCAAAGATTTCGTGACTGAAGCAAACTAACAGTCACTCCTGATTAAGCATAGAGAGAGTGATATGCTTCCATTTTAGACAGTATCAGTTAGCAAATATCAACTTTAAATTACATAACGCAAACATTTTTAACGGACGATAATTCCTCCCCAGCATCTCTTGTCCCTGTTAACGAACTGCAAGAGATGTCAAATATTGCTTCTTCACAAGTAACTTACTTGAAATGCCGTGAGGTAAACCTTTGTGTTGGACAGGGATTCGAACCCAGAACCTAATCGGATTGATATCGAAACCCAACCAACTGTGACATATCGGATTTCCTTGGCAGTAGCTAGATGTTTTAACTGAAATGACTAGACGAAACATTAACGTTTTTCTTCCAATGGCTCCAACCCGGCAGCTATCGCTGTTATATTCTAGAGAAAACGAACGTTAAAAATGGGTTTGTTGCACCAGCAACAACATGTGAGCATGTTTGAACTAGAAATAATATGACGAAGAGTTTAGTGCTCACTGGGAATAGAGCCCCACACATATCGTTGTTGACTACACGCAAAGAGACGTCAGCTACGGAATTTTTCTCCACCAGAAGCTCGGAATAACATCTTGAACTTACAGTGATCTCGCAAATAGTTCTGTGTCCCACTGGGATTCAAAAACGTCAAATATCGTTAGTGTTGACAACGAATGAAAAAACATTAAAAATCAAAATTATTATCCACCAGCAGATAGGTGTTTTCATGCTAGAACTTGATAATACATAATGAAATCCTTAGTGCCGGGCCAGGATTCGAACCCATTCACACGTAATATGTGGAGATGTTGAGGAATCTGCAGTTTCGAACAAACAATAAATTGTAGCCGAGCTGTATTGTCACGAAGTGATCAAATTCCGCCTTAAGGGCGGTCTGAGTTGCATTCTCAGTTCAGAACCAATTTTATCGACATACAGAAGCTCAGTGGTGGTGGTGGTGTTTAGTGTTTAACGTCCCATCGACAACGAGGTCATTAGAGACGGAGCGCAAGCTCGGGTTAGGGAAGGATTGGGAAGGAAATCGGCCGTGCCCTTTCAAAGGAACCATCCCGGCATTTGCCTGAAACGATTAAGGGAAATCACGGAAAACCTAAATCAGGATGGCTGGAGACGGGATTGAACCGTCGTCCTCCCGAATGCGAGTCCAGTGTGCTAACCACTGCGCCACCTCGCTCGGTTGAGAAGCTCAGATAAAAGGTGGAATAAGTGTCCTGTGACCCTACATAGTGTTTGTTTCGTCACTAGGAATAAACAACTAGTATAAGAAAGGTTAATGCTGATAGAGTTTCTACATGTCGCCATTCCAGACTTTATTGTGGTTGGCAGAGAAGGAATATCATTTTTGATGTGAATTTCAGACCACACTGCCATTATATCTTCTTCACTTGGTGTAGTCAGAAGAGAATGGAATCTTTCTCTCCCTATCTGAAATCATTGACAGAAGTGGGAATCGAACCCAGACCATAGGTATAAGAAGTTACCATCAGTCCAACAGACCACCATACCCTCTTTTCATCTGTAACTTATTTTTCTATCTTAACGCCGTTGCGCCACACTGGATGAGAATTCTGACGCACAGGCTCCCTGTAGTAAATCGCGGCACGTTCAGTAAATTCATTTACTTGGTTGACCGAATCACCATGAACTAGCTGCCTCGGCTACCCAGTGCATACATTCAACTGTATTTTATAATCACCGAAATAAAATCACGTAACTGCCACCTACACAGAACTGCCAACAGTGCAGGATGCAGAAATTTAAATAGGAAGTGTTCCTTTCCACTTGAGCTATTCTATTGCGCTATCTGTTTGTAAAATGCATCGTGCAGCGCAAAAGAAAAGCTATTATCTCGCAGCGCTGTGGTATGCATAAGTTCTGGAGGAATTGTTGTTCAGCTCTGGAGATGTTGTAGCTATGTGTCAGCTAGTAGCGTAGTTGTAAGTGTCGTGCCCCATAGATAAGATGTCGCGAGTTCGAATATATTTACTGCTAATTTTTTTTTAAAACGCAATTCTGCTGTCTGCTGAAGTTACCAATCTAATGGAACTTTGAACATAATTCCCTTCACTTCTCAACCCAAAATAGTCGCATGTGGAAAAAGGGCAAACTTCTGCGATATTTGGTTCTTTTCAGGTTTAATAGACAGCCAGGCAGCAGATGCATCTCGAAGCTTTTGCATTATGTATGAGGAGAGCGCACCGTGCCCAAATACGTCAGAAAAGTATTTTCTGCATTAGCTGTCGTGTGGTAGTGGTATTTTATTCTTCTTCAAACATTGTTTGAGAGCTTTAACTCAGAACAAGTTTTCTACGTGCATGTAATCAATAAACTGCATGTGCATCGTCATACTGTTATAGATAACATCAGAGAATTCGCATATATCGTTGATGATTAATTTAGCTCTCATGTATACTATTGTTTCAACAACACTAAAGAAAACCTTACAAAAATTGTGCACTGTATTATAAGAAATGAAATAAAACTGCCCACGATAACCTTTCGACGAAAGTCTGTTTTGATAAAACTGAGTATCAGTACATAAGCATGCCTCTATCGACACGAATTAGTAAAATACTACTCACTTAGATTGTGATTGGCTCTGTGTTTAATTGGTATGCTGTGTCATACTCAAGATGTATGCAAATGTGGCATTTCATAAATATAGTTATGTATTTCTATAAACCCAAAATTTGCTTGTCAGCAGCGGAAAGAGGCGTTACCTGTTGTGCAGCATTGTAAGTTTTTCACGATTGCACTATGAGCCGAAAGTATTTTCTTGCGATTTCCTTATTGATGTTTGATCTGACTGCTTGTAGCTCTTTCACAGAAGGGCTAAAAACGTTGAGGTCGGTGAGACTGGAACTGCGAACCACAACAGACGTTTTTTCACAGGTCAGCACTTTACCACAGAGCTGGCGAACAGGTATGTGTCGCACTTCCTCTTACGAGGTCAATAGTGCCTAGAACTCATAAACCGCTATTTAAAGGACGAGATTAGTTGCGATTTCCGCCTGCAACGACTTTCCTGGGCTGAAAACCGTAAGTTTACAATCTTTTGTTACACCTCAAGCGATAATAACTGAGATTATTCAATGGAAATGACAGGTAAAATCAAGTGAACTTTGAGGCTTAATTCCGTGCACACAAGGAAGTAACTCGTCGATCACAGAGTTGCCAAACATATGTTGCCTTGTTGCCAAATCTTAGTTACAGTACCAGCAGGAAGAAGACGAACCGATGTGATCCTACAGCGGGCTGGGAAGTGACCATAGCTGGTGTCTCCAAGTTGCAGCTGCCACACATTCTTTTTTTATTTTTATTTGTTTGTTGTGCTCGACTATCGGCGAGGCACGAAAACGCCTGTGAATGAGTTTCTTAGTTTTGAGTACACTTACGAAAGAATTATAAAAACAACAATGAGAGTTAATGATTTATGATGATTAGTTTGCAGTCAATTCTGAGTATTATTAGTAACTACGCTCCAGTCCCTAAACCTAGTTACAGAAATGCGAATCAGTCGCATTACGTATTCCAGGCCGTAGCAGCTCATTACATTCTACAAACTAACGTAATAGTCGTTTTGTTCACACTTGCTCCAATGATTTAAGAAATTCTGACGGAATGTTATGTATCCCTTTTGCGTTATTCGATATTGTCCTCCAAAGCTCCCTTAAATTCTGCTTCTAATACTGGATCTCCTGTCTCTCCTAAAGTGGCATTATAAACAACCAAATTGCTTACCTTTACTGTATGATTCTGTCATGAACCATAGCTCAGAGTGGGTATGAACTGCAAACTCTATACAGAGCGTATCTGCCTTCACAGCAGTGCATTGAATAGTGCTGGTGTCAGGAATGTAAAATATGAGCACATTGGCCGTGTGGTGTCGTCCGAAGAACGAGGTCACATGGCAAAGTTGGTACCTCCCGACGGAACCACTATAATCGTTCATCATAAGAATAAACCTGATGTAAACATTGCACTATGTATTCTTTCGCGTTTGCGGGAACCTCATTGGATTCCCGTTTCACGTGGGACTGCAGCCAAGCCGTCTCGAGTACTGTCAAGTACTAAATAAGGGTGTTACGCGCACATCGACTTCGCGATAATACGAGATATCAGCTTTACCCGCCCATTTAACTTGGACGGCACTGGCCGGTCAGCTAGTACAGCTAGCGAGCAGTGAAGTGGCCATAAGCTGTGTAGAACGTAAGAGAGTACTGAAGGATTTCACCTTATAGTTAAATATTGAAGCCAATGAAGGTATTGCTTACAGTCAATCGTCTGGTAATCTCTTAGGTCCTTCCTTATCCGAAACCGAGAAATACATTTCCGTTCTGGAAGGGTCACCTGCTACGTTGATAACGAGCCTATCAACAACTGATTCCACGAAGGCAACCAGGTGCAGCATTTTCTCTTCTTCTTTTATGACGTATCGTTCTATATCCCGCCAGCGTTCGGCAGTGAGGTGTGAAGAATGTGCGTGTGGAGTTCCAGAACGTCTGGCAGCTCAACAGTCTTGTTACTTGTCGGGCCAAATCCCGCAGCTTGGTTCCACATCAGTTCTGTTGGGTTCATATTGAAATGGTACAGTAACAAAAGTAAAAATGCAGCATTTGTATGATGCGCTCGATGCTGTGAAAATGATTGTTTTTCATGTTTCTGCGATACTTGTTTACCTCTGTGTATAAAACGATGGACATACTCCATATGAAGAGGATTTGATTTTTCATTTTTGTCTTAGGAAATTAAATTGTAAATTTCTTAATTGAAACAACTTTTATGAAGACTTTCATAAAACATCGATAATTAAGAATTTGTATTTGAAGTGGAAACAGGAATTTCGCGACCAATATGTAATTAGAAACAAGAAGACGTGCATTATGCATAAAAACGACGAGGAGTTTTATAATTACGATATGTAGGTATTTCAAATTGAACTAGAAGAAAATGATACTGGGGAGATTTGACCAACGCACAAATAACCGCATTACGCTACCGACTACGCTACGTTGTTTGTTAAACAACTGCATTATATACAACGCTGGAAAATCTTCAAAGCCGATTATCTCCGTAAATTTATGGAAATCATTAAGAACAGTCTATTTCTCGGCACTTTTTAACCGTATTCCAAGCGCTTATTTCACTACGGAACAGAAAGCAGCCTCAGCTATTTTTATACTGAGCTTTAACAGTGCGACAATCAGTGCACAACCTTGCAGAGGTTGTGACTGTAGACGATTTTTGAAATACAAACTACGTAGCTAAAGCGTGATTAAGAAAAACGTTGGTGGCTGTTAATACATTTGAATATCTGAAAGTTTCATTTAACTTAACTTAGTAATAAGATATCTAATACAAAAGTAGGACCTACTTCCAAGAGCGTAACAACACCAGCGTACGTGTGCTACGGCTTCTGACCCATCATCGCCTTTGTGTTTGTTTACATCAGGTTTATTCTTATGATGAACGGATTATAGTAAGCATAGTCGCTTCCAGACGATACGACAAAGGAGAGACGTCACCGTAGGCACGCTGTCAAAGAGCAATGCGCTACAGCCGCAGCATGCTCACTTAACGACAGCGCGGAGTGCCGCTCAGCCATCTGCAATCATCACTTCAGATTACACCATCGTCTCACAAACGAGCCAGCAGGGCCACAGTTATATTAGACGGAACCGTGTAGCAAAGTTTATAATCAACTGTACTTTGGGAGAGAAGACTGTTATCTTGTACTGTATCAAGTGATATGTTAGCGTTCTGTGACAACAACTAAAACACATAACGTTCCTATGAATATGGATTCACTCAGAACTAAGCCTTCCAACTTGTTCAAGGTATAATAAATCGATCTAATATGAGGGGCGTTCAATAAGTAATGCAGCACTTTTTTCTGAAAGCAGATTTTTTGTTTTATTCGGGATTCCATACGCCATGCAATTTGCCACTCTTTCGACTTCAAAACTCTATTTTTCAAAATAATCTCGAGCGACGGCCTTATGCCGTCTTACTGCGAGGGTCTGTGTGCCCGCATGGTATCACGCACTGTTTCCAGCCGATTGCCGCCTTTATTGAGCCAAACAGACGAAAGTCGGAAGTTCGGAAGTTACGAGATCCGGGTGTAGAATGGATGAGGAAGAACAGTTCAATGAAGTTGTGATCTTGTATGAGACCTTGCGTTATCGCCAAGAAGGAGAAGTTTGTTTCCATATTTGTGGCGACGAGCACGCTGAAGTCCTTTCTTCAAATTCCTGAGAGCAGCACAATACACTTTACTGTTGACCGTAGCAGCATGGGGGAGGACATCAAACAGGATGACCCCTACAGCGTCCCAGAAAACCGTCGCCGCGTCTTTACCGATAGAGGTTGCGGCTGTGAATTTTTTGTTCGGAGAAGAGGTACGTAGTGTGGCGCCACTCCATGGTTTGCCGTTCTGTTTCTGGTTGAAAGTGATAAACCCATTTCGTCTCCTGTGACGATGATCGACAAAAAAATGTCACGGGCAGCCTCGTAACGCGTAAACAAGTCCGCATAGAAGGTTTTTCGTTGTTTTTTATGGTCTTTCTGTTAGGCGGCGAGGAAACCAGTGGGCATTTATCTTTGTGTACCCCAACTGGTGGACGAGTGTATCACAACTATCAACACAGACGTCCAGTTGAAATTGACAGAGAAGGGAAAATGTGTTGCATTACTCATTGAGCAACCCTCGCACTTTTGTGTGGTGTATTATTCAATCGGCCTCCTCCAGCTGTAATTCTAAGAGCCCGCCACAGTGCCGACGAGTGTGTTTTCTTCTGGCACAACAGGCCGAACAACTAAAACTAATAATTCGCCATTTCCTTACGTGTGGGCTATATTAATTACAATTTGATCCTTATGAGAGCTTATTTTTAATGTTTTGAGTACAGAAAAAAGCGATTCCTACAGATGATGAATGGTATGAGTGCATGACGGATATTGGGTGTATCTAATAACATTAGTGGAACATTTCGTACACGTACAGCTTATCGCCATCTTTCGGACTCCGAGGAATGTCAAATTACTGTCATGGGCATTGCACAAAGAGGCAGTTGGCTGCAGAACGAATTGTGACGAGATGGACTCAGGAGAACATTGTATCAAGAAGAGGAGGCTTTGGCCTTTTCAGAGAACCTACGACACGAGAAGATCGTAGCATTGTTCGGCGGGCTCTGATAGCTAAATAGATTACAGTTGAAATTCGGGTAGAAGTCACAGGAAGAGTGTCACAACGAACCGTAGTGCACATACAAGGTCCAGCAGAATGAATGGCAACATTTGAGTCATTTAGTACGGCGCCGTTGTTGCACCTGCGCGAAATACACTGAGGAACAGCGATAAGCACATGCACGGACTGAGATAGTATACACAAGGTATAAAAGGGCGGTGCAGTGGCGAACCTGTCGTTTGTACTCAGATGATTCATGTGGAAAGATATCCGACATACACTGCTGGAAATTGAAATAAGAACACCGTGAATTCATTGTCCCAGGAAGGGGAAACTTTATTGACACATTCCTGGGGTCAGATACATCACATGATCACACTGACAGAACCACAGGCACATAGACACAGGCAACAGAGCATGCACAATGTCGGCACTAGTACAGTGTATATCCACCTTTCGCAGCAATGCAGGCTGCTATTCTCTCATGGAGACGATCGTAGAGATGCTGGATGTAGTCCTGTGGAACGGCTTGCCATGCCATTTCCACCTGGCGCCTCAGTTGGACCAGCGTTCGTGCTGGACGTGCAGACCGCGTGAGACGACGCTTCATCCAGTCCCAAACATGCTCAATGGGGGACAGATCCGGAGATCTTGCTGGCCAGGGTAGTTGACTTACACCTTCTAGAGCACGTTGGGTGGCACGGGATACATGCGGATCCTGTTGGAACAGCAAGTTCCCTTGCCGGTCTAGGAATGGTAGAACGATGGGTTCGATGACGGTTTGGATGTACCGTGCACTATTCAGTGTCCCCTCGACGATCACCAGTGGTGTACGGCCAGTGTAGGAGATCGCTCCCCACACCATGATGCCGGGTGTTGGCCCTGTGTGCCTCGGTCGTATGCAGTCCTGATTGTGGCGCTCACCTGCACGGCGCCAAACACGCATACGACCATCATTGGCACCAAGGCAGAAGCGACTCTCATCGCTGAAGACGACACGTCTCCATTCGTCCCTCCATTCACGCCTGTCGCGACACCACTGGAGGCGGGCTGCACAATGTTGGGGCGTGAGCGGAAGACGGCCTAACGGTGTGCGGGACCGTAGCCCAGCTTCATGGAGACGGTTGCGAATGGTCCTCGCCGATACCCCAGGAGCAACAGTGTCCCTAATTTGCTGGGAAGTGGCGGTGCGGTCCCCTACGGCACTGCGTAGGATCCTACGGTCTTGGCGTGCATCCGTGCGTCGCTGCGGTCCGGTCCCAGGTCGACGGGCACGTGCACCTTCCGCCGACCACTGGCGACAACATCGATGTACTGTGGAGACCTCACGCCCCACGTGTTGAGCAATTCGGCGGTACGTCCACCCGGCCTCCCGCATGCCCACTATATGCCCTCGCTCAAAGTCCGTCAACTGCACATACGGTTCACGTCCACGCTGTCGCGGCATGCTACCAGTGTTAAAGACTGCAATGGAGCTCCGTATGCCACGGCAAACTGGCTGACATTGACGGCGGCGGTGCACAAATGCTGCGCAGCTAGCGCCATTCGACGGCCAACACCGCGGTTCCTGGTGTGTCCGCTGTGCCGTGCGTGTGATCATTGCTTGTACAGCCCTCTCGCAGTGTCCGGAGCAAGTATGGTGGGTCTGACACACCGGTGTCAATGTGTTCTTTTTTCCATTTCCAGGAGTGTAGTTATGGCCGCACGACAGAATCAACAGACTGTGAACGCGGCATGGTAGTCGAAACTAGACGCATGGAACGTTCCATTTCGTAAATCGTTAGCGAATTCAATATTACGAGATCCACAGTGTCAAGAGTGTGCCAAGAATGCCAAATTTCAAGCATTAGATCTCACGACGAACAACGCTGTGGCCTTCACTTAAGGACTGAGAGCAATGGAATTTGCGTAGAGTCGTCAGTGCTAACAGGCCAGCAACTCTGCATGAAGTAATCTGCAGAAGTCAATGTGAGAAGTAAGAAGATCGTATCCACTAGTACAGTGTGAAGAAATTTGCCATTAATGGGCTGTGGCAGCAGATGACACGACCGACGCGACTACCTTTGCAAATAGCACGACATTGCCTGCAGCGCCTCTCCTGGGCTTATGATCATATCTGGTGGGCCCCAGACGACTGGAAAACTGTGGTGTGGTCGGGTGAGTCCCGATTCCAGTTGGTAAAAGCTGACGATGTGGTTCGAGGGTGGCACGGACCCAACGAAGCGACGCATTCAGGTTGTCAACAAGGCACTGTGCAAGATGATGGTGGCTCCACAATGAGTGGGCTGTGTTTACATGTAATGGACAGGGTCCTCTTGTCTAGCTGAACCGATCAGTGACCGGAAATGGATGCGTTCGGCTACTTGGAGACCATTTGCAGTCTTTCATGGACCTCGCGCTGCCAAACAAAGGTGCCATGTCACCTGTCCATTATTCGCGACTGCTTAGAAAAAAATTCTTGACAATTCGAGCGAATGACTTGGCCTACCACATTGCCCGACATAAATCTCATCGAATAATTATGAGAATTATCGAGCGGTCAGTTCACGCGCGACATCCTGCACCGGCCACACTTTCGCAATTGTGGAAATCTGCAGAGGCGGCTTGGCTCAATATTTCTGCAGAGATCTTCCAGCGACCTTTTGAGTGCGTGCCATGTCCAGTTGCTGCGCTGCTCTGGGCAAAGGGAGATCCGAAACGATAGTAGGAGGTATCCCATGACTTTTGTCACCTCAGTGTGTGTATGCGCGCACCATTAAGGAAGAGGTGCCATCTGTAATTATGGTCTTCTGCAGTCCAGAACATCGACGATTCACCGTCGAGGCGGATTTAAAAAGATAACGAGTCACCCATCACAAATCAGCGACTGTTTTGTCACTGTTTCGTCTTGAAACGCTGTGGTAAAGTACCGGATCATCGAACGACTGTACGATGAGCACAACAATTCAGGACTACTGCATCTTGTGCAAAGAACAAAAATCCAGGTGGAAGAAGGAAGCAGCAAGCCACGCGGCGAGTGTGTAAGTGGGCTGCTTCTGTGTTGGCAGCGCTGTGCAGCCTTTTGCATTGGATCTTTGACTGCGCTTTCTTTGTAAGAGACTCTGTGGCTGGTCGGACTCGTTATTGGAAGTTAATCACCAGTACTGTTGGGCATTTGGAAGTTAGTGGGCAGCAGTGATGGAAGTACTGTTGGGCAGCTGGAGGTGAACAACCAGCAGTGATGGATGTTAGATGTGAGAAGCTAGCATTGATGGAGAGTAAAGGTCTGAAGTGTTAGCGTAGGCTAACGATCTGGAAGTGTCCGACTTGGAGATTGAAAATTATTCATGATTATATATCTTTGTTCTGGATGTCAATGACGATTTATATTCGTGTTTGAACTGGATATCACATTATTAAGGTAAACAATACATTATTTGGTTTGCAACAAAATCTTTCTTTTGCTAACCACATGCCTATTAGTAGTTAGTGGCTTTAGTAGTTAGAATCTTTTATTTAGCTGGCAGTATTGACGCTCACTGTACTGCAGTAGTTCGCGTAATGAATATCTTTGCGAGGTAAGTGCTTACGAGATGTATAGATTATTGTCAGGATTGCTTCTTATTCAGAGCCATTCTTTTGTATTAATTATTTGAAGTCAGATTGTAATTTTTTTTGAGCAGTCAGATTGCATTGCGCTAGAATATTGTGGGTCAGTGTTGACATGATAAGAAAAAGTAAAGAGAAAGTAGGCTCAGCACGTTCAGTTTTACTCAGCTGTTTCAGAATCAAATAACGTAGTAGTTTCATCTTCTCAGTCAGCAATTTAAGTACAGATTCACACATTTAAATAAAGAAGTTTCAAGTGCTGAAGGCACGTGAAGCACTCATCCGAAGGCTTCACTAAATGCTGCTGCCAGACATGCTTTGATGTTAAAAATGGCAGAGCATTTCCTATGGCGAATCATCCGTCATAAACTGCACTCCTTCCCCCCGTCCCAATACGAAACACACGTCGTACAGAAAATAAATGAACACTATATGTCCCCCGGCGAAAAATCGCTTTGCACTTCCTGATTTCTGCTTGTGGAGATATTTGACGAGCTCAAGTGTACGCCACACGTCCTCATACCTTGACTGAACTCACAGAAAGGGCACGTACAGCTGTGTAGGAGATCCCATTGGACAGGCTGTATCGGTTGATGGAAGGTTTCGTTCACCGCCTGGAAGAAGAATGCATGGAAAGAGTTGGCGATTATCTGTACGGCATTATATTTAAAAAAAATACTAGTGTGTGTTGCGCTTTTTGTACCCTACTATTGATTCTACCGGACACGGTGTTACTGGAAGCAAGCCTGAGCTTTCGGGTTGCCACTTGTCGTGTACTGTAGACACCATCCTACAGACAGCGTGGACCTGTGCGGTTCAGGGTCAGAGTCAGCGAGGACACTCATAACGTAACATTCCCAAGTGTCAAGAAACGATCTTGATGAAACTCGGCGGTGTATAGAGTGGGCAACAAAGTGAGATACGCACTTCTTTGTCTGTGCCCAGTTTCATTTCTAAGGGGTAAAATAAACCCTGAAAGGTAATTTGGCAGTTTAGATTCAGAGGGAATATCTTCCAAATGATATACAAAAATGATTTTCATATAAAAATTGGTATGTAATAAATGTTCCTGAAAACTGTATAATCATTTTTCGTAATGATATGAAATTTTGTAAATTACCACACTACCTTTAATTAATTCTGAAATATGAAAACTTAAGTTATAGCACAAATTAAAGAAGCTTTCAAGCCACAACATCCCTGTCCAATAAAGCTGGTTTCTGACACAGCGTTTAGCGAATAAGCTGTACACAATGGACTGTCAGAATATTTTCAGAATACCTAATTAAAATATCTAAACATTCACTACTATTCTAATTATTTATTTACTTGTATTTATTTTATGTTTCAAATTCTTATTTTACGTTTTACAGTCATGTTTCTTTGTAATTTAGTTTACCATTTCACAAATGTTTATTATGTTTATTGAAAATAATAAGTATCTCATTACTATGATAGAAAATAATCACAGTAACGATAACCTGAAGAAAATACTTAAAACATAACGTTTTTTAGGCCATGCACATAAAATGAACGAAATTTCTTCACGTAATATACACGACTGAGAAGACAACATGAAACAAAATTCAGCAGGATTTCAAATTGTCACGAGTGGTCCTCTAAGTACCCTGATTTGTATCAGGCATTTTTCAGTACATTGGTAATCCTTGGTAAGAGAGTTGATTATGTATTAGTGACTGCAGTTCGACTGAATTATTTCTCTTGTGGAGACTGACGTCGCAATCGTACAACAAACCTAGATCTGAAAGTCTTCTCGCAAAGTTCTTCCAACATCGAAAGCTGTTTACGTGTCCCACTGCTGTACCTGTGTCCTTTGGGATGCCCAGATGAGTTTCCTTATTCTAGAAGAAATTCCTTATTCTCAGGCACGATGCTTTAAATGGTTCTTTTTTATTGACAACCACAAGAATCTAACAATAATTCAGATATTTCTCCCTCACAGAGAAAGAAAACATCTTTCAAATACCTTTTGACCTGGTCAGATATTTGTTTACCAGTTTTCGATGCTGTCACTAGGACAAATGGGGCATCAAAAAGAGATTCTCAAATTCTCGGTCCAAACGCACCATTAATGACTTCTAAAACTATGAGAAGGCGGGCGGCCATTGTGAACAAAAAAAAACCGCTGTGAACGTCTTCTCGGAGGACAATAAACATCTAGTGACCACAAAGGACACGGTGGCTCAGGCTCAGCCGTGGGACTTCTACAGCTTTCTATGTTGGAAGAATTTTGTGAGAAGACTTTCAGAAGTAATCCTGTTGAAAGGTTATGATGTCAGTCTCCACTTGAGAAACAATAAAATCAAGCTGCAGTCATGAATACGTCATCAATTCTCTTCACCAAGGCTTACCAATGCACTGAAATAGGTCTGATACAAATCAGGATATTTAGAGGATCACGTGTGACAATTTGAAATCCTGCTGAATTTTATTTTATTTTGTCTTCGCTGACATATATATTACGTGAAAAGAAATTCAGTTCATTGTATGTGCACAGTGTAAAAAAGTTAAGTTTTAAACATTTCCTCACAGATTTATGTCATAATAATGAGTTACTTAATATTTTCAGTTAGCAAAATACACGTATTTTAAAGGGTAAACTAAAAAACAAACAAGAACATGAATGTAAAAAGTAAAATAACAATTTAAAACATAAAAATGTGTAATTAAAAGAAATAATTAGAATAGTGATGAATGTTAGATATTTTATTTAGATATGTTGAAAATTATGAATGAAAACACAAAAAAACAGCAACCCAACAGTCAATCAATGCAGTATGTTGAAAATACTCCGGCAGCACATTGTTTACAGCTTATTTTCCAAAAATTCTATTCCAGGAACTATTTCAGGAAATATTTGAATTAGTGTCACACAAACCTTTGATAACAAAAGTACGATCATAAGTGATATCAAAAGAAATTTGTAACTGAACGAGAATTTCTCGGTAGGATAAAAATTGTAGAGGAAGACAAGAGTTTGGAATACATTCAGGAAATGACTGAGGACGTAGGTTGCAAGTACTGCTCTGGAAAAAAAAAATGACCATATCGTTGTCTGATCACTTCGAGTGCTAATATTCTGGATGAAACAGCTAACCTCTATCAATTCTGGATCGTATGTCAATAAAATAAAAATTATTACAGTCACATGGCGGAAGTATCATTCAAAAAATTTGCCATGACTGTGGCTCCAGCCAAAATAAAAATTATCAATTTGTTTTTCGATTTCTTCACGTTTTTCATGCAGCCATTCCTCCTGAGCTTCCCTGAACCTCCTATTTATTTCATTCCTAAGTGACTCGTATTTCTGTATTGCTGAATTCCCATGAAATTTTTTTTAGTCCCTTCTTTCGTCGATCAACTGAAATATTTCTTCTGTTACCCATGGTTTCCTCGCAGTTACCTTCCTTATACCTATGTTGTTCTTTCCAAATTCTGTTGGACAAATACTGATAAGAATTTCTTCGAGCACCAGGTTTCGAATCGGCTATCTCTTAAGCGAGACTAGAGAACTCTGCTGCGAGATGGGATTGCGTTGTTTCTCGCAAGTAATTATAAGGCTTGGTCCACCACTCCTGCGACTAGTGCCTGTCTTAGAGGACCTAAGAACTGTAAATTAGGATTGCGTAGCCTGGTTGCAAGCTTTGCAGTTGCTTCCATCATACAGTAATGTCGGACAGGCTCACAGTATATACAGACCAATGTATGGTTAAGTGCAAACGTCTGTAACTCACAATCAGGCGACTAGTTCTTGTACGGTATAAGACAACTGAGAGATCCTTTCTTTTTTACCTAAAACGTCAAACTTCTGTGTTAGTAAGCCATGCGATATGGGGCTATGAATGAAAGAGGTATGATAGAAAACTGGGCTTTGTAACTCTTCAATTGTAATAAAATACTTTGTGACCAAGACATTCACTTTTATAACCTCATCCTACGGAGAAGTCATCAGTCTCCTCAGGAGGTACAAGTGGCCCTATTTAGCGACAGACATATACCGTGCCGTGTTAAATTAACTAATACTCAAAAATGGCAGGCGAGCAAATCAACAATTCGTGGTCGTGAAACGGTAACTGATTGGTGTCGCGCCTGGTGGGCCATCGATAAAGAGTGTGCGGGCACGGAGCACGGAATATTTCAGTCTACCTTTTACCTATCATTCACCTCTCATTGATGTGAGTTAGGATCCCACATTAAACTACAGGCAGCCTTTCTCCGCTGGAATAACTAGGATCGGTTAATAGCACGCAAGTAGCCGAAATGGGTTCAGATTGAAAGACTTGCGCCTGACTGTTGAGTGACACGCAATTATTCTGGTGAGTATTTTGGAACAGTTAACCTACAGAACCGGCTTTCTATAATAATCAGAATGTGGTTGGTTGGTTGCTTACAGTACACATGTATTGACATTATGATTGTATCGTCAGAGAAACACGCGAGACCGCATCAGAGCTGCTGTGTGGGATATTTTAAGCGAAAGCGTTCACTTTTCATTTTCAGTGTGAAACGCATTATTAACGAGAATAATGAAGGCCCGTTTCACGCCGGGTGTCTTTAGCACCAAGGGTAATTAAGACCGAGCGTCACACTGCCGAAAAACTATGCAAATGACCCTGTAATTTAATAGCAGACGGGAAACGACAAAATAATGGCGGCCGCGTAGGGGTTCGTCGATGCGATGGGGAGAGCGAGAGATGTCGTGCGAAGGGTGGACGGAGATTAGCGTTTGGGTAAGGAAGGAAGGAATAAATGCTTCACTTGTTGTGCAAAATCACCCACATGAGGCTGACTATTGTTGGTAATGATGTTGGATTTAGGGCATGTTCATCAGCGCTCTTACTGGATATCAACATACACATCGCGTGGTTTTTGACGATGCCAGTTCTTACAAGCCAAATTGCTTCGACGATTCACCAGAAACCAATATTAGGAATTTTCGTTTCAATGACTGTCTTTATCGACACAAATGCGGTTCGTTGTTGTTAAAATCAATTATTTTCAGTTATCTTGTCAGGTTTTAAAATACGAACCGGTGGAGAAACATTCTTATGGTGGCATGTGAGCAGAGGCAATTGCTTTCCTCTAATAAACACTTTATGTCGTATGCCCGACGCTCCACACGATATTAAAATGTGGTTTGCCAGTATGTCAGCGTATGAAACAAACGTAGTTAAAATATGTTTTACCGGGTAGTGATATTCCACAAGCTTTATATATTCGTGGATGATCCTGCCAGGGGTGGATGTGGGTGTGGCGAGCATCACTTGCATCCATCGCTGTGGCTGACATTTTCTTGCCGTCCTACACATTTGCTATTGCAGAATTAGTACACAGTTACTGTACTGGTTATCGATCGTAACATGTTTAAAGTTAAACGCCGTTTTCTCTTAATATCTTCTATACATAAAGTTTATGATAGTACGTTTGAACATTACGTCTATATCCACTATAATAAACAAAGCCCTTTTCATAATTCCATGGTGCAACCACCTTTATAGTTCCGGACACACGTCAGACTGCCTCCTGTTCTTCTTATAATACGGCTTCTCTGAAAAGGGCGGCTGCGCGGAGTGACCGCGCGGTTTGAGGCGCCATGTCACAGATTGCGCGTCCCCTCCCGCTGGAGGTTCGAGTCCTCTCTCGGGCATGGGTATGTGTGTTGTTCTTAGCATAAGTTAGTTTAAGTAGTGTGTAAGTCTAGGGACCGAGGACACCAGCAGTTTGGTGCCTCAGGAATTCACAAACAGTTGAGCATTTTTGAAAAGGGCGTGCATGACACGAGTATTTTGATAATACTGAACCCCTCACTTGCAATGAAACGAGAATACCGTTTTAATAATAGCCTATTTCGACAGCACTAGAGCAACAAAGAATAGGATCTCACAAAAAATAGAAAATTTACATGTAGACCGGGTGATGAGTGGTACAATACTTGAAACTAACTATGCTTGTAGTAGTAAACAGACAAAAATGTCTTAAATTTTATCCACAGTCATGATTTTCAACAGCAGCACGTGTAGATAAAACGAGTAGGTTACTCAAGAATCATAAGTACAAGACTATTGTAACCAAACTCCTTCGATATATTTTACTTATTTTCAGAAGTCTTTCAATGAATCTTCGCCTGGTTATTGTTTTCCGAAACATTTCATCTTATGTAAATCTGAATATTTCATTCTTGTGGCTTACTTTAATGAGCTATCCACCATTTCATTATCAAACAATCTAAGAAATGTTTTCAGTAATATGTTTTACGTTCCCTTGTCAAACAAAGAAGATATTTAGGTTAGATTTTCTCAAAACGATGCCACTTTACACATTTTTCTCCCGAAGTCACGTCACTGTACTATGTGTATTATAACAGAATCATCAACGTCCAATTTCGGACAGATATCTACATTTTCTGCCAAGTAGTCAGTATTTTCTCCGCGTAGTAACGGACTTTTTATTTCGAAAAGTCAATGGGTAGTGTAGCATCTCTGGTTGACGAGTGGTGTTCATTCATATCTCCTGTAAAGATTAATTAAGGCAGTATTACACCATAAATAAGTAAATTAATAGCTAAGAACTCTTAGAAGCTTTTGCAACAGAAATAGTATTTCACAAAATGTCCTTTTTAATAGTAGGTATGTGCAGCTCACTTTCAGGAAATTTTAACCTCTTCATAAGAAATCTGGAAGCTCTGTTGTCCCATCTCACAGTAAAAAACAAGGAAATAGCGGTTGCTGGCGATTTTAATGTGGATTTATTGACAAGCTCTGTCATTGAACAGTTATCGCAATCAGTAACACTATCATTGAATTTTTTCCTACTGTGAACTTTGCAACTACTATATGTAACTGCTCTGAGACTACTATTGATATCTTTCTAGACAAATTTCGGGAAAAGAGTCATATCACAAAAACAATAGTAAATGGGCTATCTGATCATGACAAGCAGCATCTTTCGTTAAATGTTGAAACTTGTCAGGACAAAAAAATTATTAAATCTGAGTACAGGACGGTAAAAATTGAGAAATTCAGGAATTTGATAAATGACATGAATTGGATAGATGTTTACAATACTTCTGAGTCAAATGGAAAATACAAAGCATTCATTAATAAAGTTACTTCCACTTTTGAAAACTGTTTTCCTCTATAGGTAACTCAAATCACACAGAAGTCAAGACATAAACCATGGATTACACAAGGATTAAAGATATCCTGTAGGACAAAAAGGAGACTGTCTTTCATCTAGGAACAGCTCTGATATTAGCACTGTAATGCATTACGAAGAATACTACAAAATACTGAAGCAAGAAATCCAGAAATAGAAGCAACTTTATTACGAGAAAAGGGTAATTACATCAGGTGACAAAATAAAAACTGTATGGGATATAGTGAAGACTGAGGCAGGTGGGGCCAAAAAGGAAGAGGAACAGAGAGCTCTCAAAACAAATCAGGCTTTGTCAGCAAGTGCATGTAGTGTTACAAACCTCTTAAAAAGTACTTCATTTCTGATGCTGACAGCTTGGGGTTATCAGATTCAGTGAACAGTGCAATGGAGCATCTGAGACCAGTCTTTAAAGATAACTTCAGTAAAATGGAACTGACACTCACGGATTCCAAAGACGTAGCATCCATCATAAAATCCTTAAAATCAAAGTATTCTATTGGGTATGATAACATACCAACGAAGTTAATAAAAAGGGTGTTCATGCGAGTTGAGTTCTGTCGTAAGTTATTTGTGTAATCGATCTCTTATCAGCGGAACATTTTCAGACTGGCTAAAATATGCTGAAGTTATGCCTCTTTGCAAGAAGGGGGATAAAGAGATCATCAAACAATCGACCAGTTTCACTTTTGCTGGCTTTCTCAAAAATATTTGTAAAGGTTGTGTTCATATGAATGCAAATAATATATTGTCCAAGTCACAGTTTGGGTTTCTTAAGGGTTCTGATATAGAGAATGCTATTTACACATACAGTGAGAATGTACTTAATTCATTAGATAATAAATTAGAGCCTACTGGCATTTTCTGTGACCTATCAAAAGCCTTGCACTGTGTGAATCAGCATTCTAGTAAGTAAAATAGGATATTATGGTGTCACTGGCAATGCTGCAAAATGGTTTGAGTCTTATCTAACTAACAGGAAACAAAGGTTGCCGTTGTGAAATACCTGTGCAGTAAGCAGTCAGTCTTCATCTGATTCAGAATTAATTCCTCAAGGTTCCATCTTGGGTCCATTGCTTTTTCTTGTGTACTTTAATGACCTGTGTCTGTTACATTGCCAGGTGCTAAGTTTCTTTTGTTTGCAGATTATACAAACACTGCAATATGTAGTAAGACAAGTGCAGATTTAGAAATAGCTGCTAATCAAATCTTCACTGACATTAATAAATGGTTTAAAACTAATTCACTGTCATTAAACTTTGAAGAGACCCACTATATGTAGTTCAGAACCTGTAAGAGATTTCCTTCCAGCATGTGTATAACATATGAAGACATGCAGATCGAAGGAGTTGACAGTGTTAAATTTCTGTGATTACAATTCGATAATAAATTCAGTTGGAAAGGGCATACCACAGAATTACAGGTCTGTATTTGCAGTGAGAATGAGGTCATATATATATATATATATATATATATATATATATATATATGTATATATATATATATATATATATATATATATAATTTTTTTTCTGCGGTAACTCATCAAACTGAGCAAAAGTTTTTCGCTTGCAAAAGTGTGTAATAAAAATCATTTGTGGTGTAAATTCAAAAACATCCTGTAGAAACCTATTCAAGGGACACGAAGACCTAAAATCATTTACCTTAGTCCAAAAAGGAGTCCAATATTCAGGAGCACAAATTTTCAATAAATTGCCAGCAACCATTAATAACTTGGTTTCAGATAAAGCACCCTATTTAAAGAGAGTCTGGAAGACTTTCTGATAGGGAATTCCTTCTACTCTATAGGTGAATATCTTACAGAGATTGTTACGCCAGCTTAAGTAAAAATTTCTGTTAGATTTCAGTTTTGACAGCACTTGGTCATAACAGTCAAGATTAGGTATTTTGTGAAGGCTAAATTTATTAATAGTGTATAACAATGTTTTATTCTGACAGCGTATTAATTCTGTAAATATTAGCTGTTCCAGCTTAATATATTGTATTCACCTATTTTGACAATCTCCTGACAAATGATGAGGGTAGTAAGTATTATATTCAAATGTTTTATGTTTTTCATGTTATACTTTCTGACATGTTCCACTCTCAGCAGTATCATCTCATTTTTTGTGTCTAGGGAACAAAAAACTGAATCTAAATCTAAATCTAAGCCTAAACCTAAATGGAAGAAGTGACTTTAAAATGGCAATGAAACTACTGAGAGTACAGCTAATAAAGCCAAGGTTCGCAGAAGAAACGATGCTTCTGGCTGAAAGTGTTAAGATTTGGACTGTTAAAGCGCAGTGGACTATTTAGAGCAAAATTCGGATTAAATTCAAGCAAAATAATGGTGAATGCTATGAACAAGAACAATCGGGAGAACAACGACTTCTACACATGGGGAAGACTTAGAATGGGGGAAAGTACTAAAAAAAAATGTTCAAATGGCTCTGAGCACTATGGTCATCAGTCCCCTAGAACTTAGAACTACTTAAACCTAACTAACGTAAGGACATCACACAACACCCAGTCATCACGAGGCAGAGAATATCCCTGACCCCGCCGGGAATCGAACCCGGGAACCCGGGTGTGGGAAGCGAGAACGCTACCGCACGACCACGAGCTGCGGACCCCAGGGAAAGTACTGTATTGTGCTATCCATGACGAACGAACGCACTAAATGACCGAAACAAGCGATACATGAGAAGTGAACTGTCACAGGAATTAAAAGATTTCTTCAGCATAAACAGCTTTTGGTCTCAAATATTTACGTGGGTTTGATGAAAAAGTTCTGGAGCATCGTTTTATATAGAAATGAAATATTGACGGTAGGATAATAGGAATAGAAATAACAGTAACAACAGATGTAAGACAGCATCGGGTGAACGAATAACGTACGAAGGAAAGAGATACCAGAATGAATTACCGACCAGAGACTAAGGCGGGAAGGCCTTAGAAAAATAAATTATAGGTTAGTAGAAATTATGCTATCAGTGTCGAGATGTCGTTAGAAAGGAGGCACAGTATTCCAGGATATGACAAACATTGTAATATGTTTCACAGATTATCGGGAACTTTAGGTATAGCAAATGTTTTGAGGTATAACGATTGAACCGAGGTAGGAAAATGTTGCCAGCAATGAAACCAGACGAGAGACAAATAACTAAGACGGGATAGTAATTTACAATACGCATGAGGTCGCTTTCACTTCTGAATGCCTCTTCCCTGTGAAATTAGCGTTATTGGTTCTGTGAGTTAGGAATTTCAAATTACAGTCATACGCCTAGTACAAAGAGCATAATTTGTGCAGTGAAGACTTTGCGTCGAAGTGTGGCTTTATCAATGAAAATTATTCACTACACGTAAATGAATGGAAGTATGATAAAGTAAACGAATTTTCTGACTTTTCCATCGACGAAATGATCAAACACACCCCATGGCAAAAAAAATTCTTAAGTTTGCCCTCTATGAATAACTGTTACCTAAACGAATCTTATTGTGTACAGTAATCTGGAAGATTAGAGCTGTTGCTAGAAGCTTTGACGGGAAAGGCAATATTTGGGATTTATGTTAGTGTCGATGCGAAAAATTAATGTATTACACAACATAGTTTCTAAGATGTTAGTGCACAATATCTCATGCACAACTTCGAGTTATTTTGATCCTGAGGCCATGTTTCATCGTCTTTTCTGGAGATAGTTAAGGCCCACATTACACAGTCAAAAATCTGTAACAAGCCTTTTATGAAAGCTAGGACCAACCTTTCACGTATATAAAAGACATAACCGGAGCACGCAAGTACACCGACAAAAATGTTATAGAACGTCTTTTATAAGAATTCTTTTACGGTGTAATACGGACCTAACTAATATTCTGCTGAACACTTTAGAGGTTGTCTGACGCAATATACATAACTCAAGCATAAAAACTGTTCACGAATGCTGAAATAATGCATACATCCAGTTTTTCAGGTACGTGTTTCATTAGTTCTGTAATTAGAGGTCGTGGTTTCACGGATAACAACGCTGATGTAAATTATCGGGCTTTGTCTGTTCTTGACAGCTGAAAAACATTATATGGCTCTTTGAAATCATGGCGAGCGAGTTTATGAAATTTCGCGACTGGCTGGAACAACTTTACGCCGCGTTAAACACGCTAGTACCAACGTTCCCATGATGCAGAGCTTTCGTATTTGTAAAATTCGGTAACAGTATTTCGAAATAATTCGGCTGCAGTATCATTACAGCATATCATCGGAAAAATAAAAATACGCCTGTACTCTTCCCTGTTTGGAATCGTTATGTGAATATGTACACTGGAGCAGTAACTTATTCAGTGACGTGTGTGAAGGAATAACCTGAATAGGCTGCATCCGAGATCAAGTCAGTTTTCTGTACCGCATTTCGGTCATAACCAGTGAATTTTGAACACACGGCATTCAATGTTGCATAAAATGTGGAAATTCAGCCAGCAGTGAGAAAATCAAAATTGAAAATGAGACACAGTTCACTGGAAAGTCAGTCGTTTTTGTGACCTACTAAGCATCCATTTTTAAACGACTCCCATTCCTCCTTTTCCCTCCAAGACCTTTCGTAATTACCGAACCCTTGTATCCAAAGATTAGCGAGCATATAAAAGTCATTGTTGTGATACTGTGTTTGCCGGACATTTTTTTTGGTGGTATCTGGTCGTGAGACATTACCAGAAACTATTAACAAATGCCAGTTTTGTTGAAAATGTGGTGTCACCGCCAGACACCACACTTGCTAGGTGGTAGCCTTTAAATCGGCAGCGGTCCGCTAGTATACGTCCGACCCGCGTGTCGCCACTGTCAGTGACTGCAGACCGAGCGCCGCCACACGGCAGGCCTAGAGAGACTTCCTAGCACTCGTCCCAGTTGTACAGCCGACTTTGCTAGCGATGGTTCACTGACAAATTACGCTCTCATTTGCCGAGACGATAGTTAGCATAGCCTTCAGCTACGTCATTTGCTACGACCTAGCAAGGCGCCATTATCATTTGCTATTTATCTTGTGATGCATGTAACGTCAGACCGATGTTCACCAATTATGGATTAAAGTTAAGTATTCCAGAAGTTACGTACCTTTTTGCTAGTATAATTACTTTACCTGTTCCAGACCTCACGCCAGCCTGCGTGAGCTTAAACGCGTGCCATTCGGCTACCTCCTGGTGGCTTGGCTGTCTTGCCAAGTCACAACAGAAAAAAATGTCAAATTATCTGGCGAAGAAGAGCTTTGTCCTGATGCAAACAATCGACGAATTCCTGCTGGTCGTCTTCGGACATTTACAAACCTATTATTCGGTTTATAATACTAGAAGACCAATGTGTTTTCTCATATAATGCAGGCTACTGCTATTTTAATTTACTGGAGTCATAAATCTACATTCTTACTGTTGCTGAATGACCGACTTTTTACCGTGATCAGTCTGAGTAAAACAGCTCTCGCTCGATGGTTGATTGTAGTAAGCGCGATTTACACACATGAGATTCAAGGGATCACATCACTGAAATTTATTACGAATGCATAGGACTGTGACAAAAAGTGAACCAAAACACACAATACTGCTTGCAATACAGAACGTGTACACTGACGGAAAAAAATCGCAACAGCAAGGAGTTGTACGACATAAACGAAAATTGCTAGGCGTGTTTCCGCATCTGGAAGAAGAGTGCATCCAAATTTCGGGCCGGTCGCATAAGCCTGGCACTAGTAGGAACGTCAGATATCTTTGAGATTGGACGTTACAAGTTCTAAAAATAAGTAATATATGCTGCTGTATCAGTTGAATTAAGTTGATAACTGTGTCTTATCCTTTCAAAGGACACTAAATGATTAGCCCTCTTGTCCATTCAGCATCTATTACACTACTGAAGATGGTAGACAAACTCACCAAGTGTGAGAAGAAACTGGGTATGTTTTTATAGGGAAGATGCATATTACTTCCTGGTACCTTTGTATCAATTATTTTAAGCAATAAAATTGTTATTTATTCATCTGTAGAACAATTTACATGGTACGGATGTTGCCAATACTTCACACAATGATTCTTAAAATGTTCAAATGTGTGTGAACTCCTAAGGAACCAAATTGGTGAGATAATCGGTCCCTAGACTTACACGCCACTTAAGGTACTTAAGCTAACTTACTCTAAGGACAACACACACACACACACACACACACACACACACACACACACACACACACACACACACTCACACACCCGAGGGAGGACTCGAACCTCCGTGACATGGCGCCTCAAACCGCGCGGCCACTCTGCGTGGCAATGATTCTAATATTTACCTTTTGAGAAACACTAATCTTTAGGGGGACTAATGATTTGCTCCTTTACTCAGATGTGTGCTATGTCTTACGTCAACACTGATACACGTCAGGTTTTTTCCACTACAATGTTTTCATCTCCATTCATTTGTAGCTGTGACAGTTCAATTCCGCCATGTTACCAAACCATTTGAACACCCGCTGAACATTTATAGCACGTCCAGTGTGTGCCACTGAAGAAGTGTATACTGTACTATTGAGGAGGCACTCCAGGGCCAGTTCTAATGGCGTGGAATTCCAAGTGTGGTCTTCTCTGCCGAACGATCAGCAAGAAATCATCACCTGTCGCCACACCGGAGGCTAGCGGGTTGTGCGCTCCATGTGTTGCGGCTGTTAGTCAATAAACGTCATTATTAACACGCCACTGACTTCGAACGAGGTCTTGTAATATGGCTACGAGAAGCTGGACGGTCCCTCTGCGATACTGCAGGAAGATTTAGCAGGAATGTAGCCACTGTACATGACTGCTGGCAGTAGTGGTCACGAGAATGTACTGCCGCAAGAAGACAGGGCTACGAACGGCCATGTGGAATTGCCGAGAGGAAAGTCCATCGTGTTGTTTGACTTTGGCTCATCGTGCTGCATCTGCAGCAGCAATCTTAGCAGCAGTTGGCGCCATCGTGACACAACGGATGTTACAAATCGGTTACTTCAAGGGCAGCTCCGTGTCCGACGCCCTGTAGCGTGCATTCCACTGAATCCAAACTACTGCCATTTGCAACATCAGTGGTGTCAAGCGTGAGCCCATGGAGGGCAGGGTGGAGGTCTGTTGCGTTTTCTGATGAAAGCTGGTTGTACGTTGCTGCTAGTGACGGCAGTGTTTTGGTTAGAAGGAGGCCAGTTGAAGGTCTGCAACCAACCTGTCTGCATCCTAGACGCACTGGACCAACACTTGCAGGAAATTTGTACGTCAGTCTAGTGATTCGACCTGCTGTGCTGCCATTCATGAGCAACATTCCAGGACTCCAGTGCGGTTTTCAAAAGGATAAGGCTTGCCCACATACCGCTCTTGTAACCCAACATGTTCTGCAGAGTCGACAGGTCACCTATGGGACATCATCGAACGACAGCTCCAGCGTCATCCACAAACAGCATTAACCGTCCCTGTACTGACCGGCCAGGTGCGACAGACATGGAACTCCATCTCACAATTTGACATCCGGCAGCTGTACAATACAATGCATGCACGTTTACATTCTTACATTCTACAGTCTGTCGATTACACCGCTTACCAATGTACCAGCATCTCATATTTGCATTGTCCTATCTCGCGCTTACATTAACCTCTGGTCTTGCAATATTAATCACTTAAATATGTTACCTAGACAAATGTATTCTCGAAATTTCATTTCTTTGCATTAACTAGTTTTTGGTGTTGCGATTTTTTCGGTTAGTGTATTATTTTTAAAGATCTATACTTTTCGAAATAATTGATTATAGTTTTCAGTTATGTTGTTTGTTGTTGCTATGTTCTTCAGTCCGAAAACCGGTATGATGTGGCTCTCCACGCTACTCTATGCTGTGTACGCCTCGTCGTCTCTGAATAACTAATGCAACCGATATCCTCCTGAATCTGCTTACTGTATTCATCTCTTGGTATCTGTCTAAGATTTTTACCCCATTACACTTCCTTCCAATACTAAACCGGAGATCCCTTGATGTGTCAGAACTTGTCCTATCAACCGAGCCATTCTTTTTGTCAAATTGTGCATCATATTTCTTGTCTCCCCAGTTTTATTCAGAACCACCTCATTAGTTACGTGAAGTGCCCATTTAACCTTCAAAATTCATCTACAGTATGCATTTCAAAAGCTTCTGTACTCTTATTATCTAAACAGTTGAACGTCCATCTTTCACTTCAATATGTGACTACACGCCATACAAATACTCTCAGAATAGGTTTCCTTACACTCAAGTCTAGTTTCGATATTACCATATTTCCCTTCTTAAGAAACGCTTTTCTTACCATTGACAGTCTACATTTTATGTCCTCTCTACTTCACCCATCATATTCCGCTGCTCAAATAACAAAACTCATCTACTATTATAAGTGTCTCATTTCCAAATGGAATTCTTTCAGCAACACTGAAAGGTCTCTGTTGGATTCCTTTCATGTTAATTTCTTAAATATGTTGTCATCTACGGCATAAATTCCTCTTCTAAATTTACTGTGGTATTTCTGACTATCTGGGAGGAGACTGAGCAGTGAAACGTGTTACTTTTACACATAAACAAGAACGATCTGTCACACTACTACAATTTAAAACACAGTTTATATGTAATTCATGTCACACAGTCTCATACGGAACCTACATCCACTTTCTTTTATATACTGTATGTGATAAGATACTGTCATCCCCCTTCCCTTCTGTGTGAGAGGATGAATAAGCAAATGTATTTCTAGTTGCATGCTGGATGGTAGCAGACAAGCCTGTCTGCTAGAGAACAGTAGGACCAACGTCGGAACAGGTAGCTACGCTTTCTAAAAGCAAAGAGGTTTCTATCCTTAGTATGGTCCTGTCCGTCCCTTGTCATGTTGGTATAGGGAGCTGCCTCTCTGGTCACATCCGTTTGTATTTGTAAAGCACGCTCGGTAGGAGCCCAGCAGGTCAGTCTGTCCGCGGCGAGCGTCTGAAGTGGTAAGACCTCCGGCTAAGCGCGTGTCTGCTAAGTCCGTAGGACAATGGATTTCTTAAGGTCAGCCTAACTGAAAATTTAATCACCTTTATTTCAGGTTTAGCTCTAAAATATCTAATGTTATCTTAAATTGCAACGCAGTGTAATTCAAGTGTGAAGTTCAGAATATATTCCGGTAGTTGCTTTGTCACTACTTTGTGAGTAAAGTGGAACCACGTGTTGATCAGTAACACTAACTAGCATCATCAATCTTCAATGCGAATGTGCGTGAGATTATAACGTCTCGTCTTGACAATATTTTTCAATATAGCAACTTTTCTTTATGTTATGAGCTCCGTATGCCACGGCAAACTGGCTGACACTGACGGCGGCGGTGCACAAATGCTGCGCAGCTAGCGCCATTCGACGGCCAACACCGCGGTTCCTGGTGTGTCCGCTGTGCCGTGCGTGTGATCATTGCTTGTACAGCCCTCTCGCAGTGTCCGGAGCAAGTATGGTGGGTCTGACACACCGGTGTCAATGTGTTCTTTTTTCCATTTCCAGGAGTCTATAATCTATCTGATACCTATTAGTATCTCCAGGATTCTTCCAGGTATACAACCTTCTTTTATGATTCTTGAACCAAGTGTTAGCTATGATTAAGTTATGCTCTGTGCAAAATTCTACAAGGCGGCTTCCTCTTTCATTTCTTCCCCCCCAATCCATATTCACCTACTATGTTTCCTTCTCTCCCTTTTCCTACTGACGAATTCCAGTCACCCATGACTATTAAATTTTCGTCTCCCTTCACTACCTGAATAATTTCTTTTATCTCGTCATACATTTCATCAATTTCTTCATCATCTGCAGAGCTAGTTGGCATATAAACTTGTACTACTGTAGTAGGCATGGGCTTTGTGTCTATCTTGGCCACAATAATGCGTTCACTATGCTGTTTGTAGTAGCTAACCCGCACTCCTATTTTTTTTATTCATTATGAAACCTACTCCTGCATTACCCCTATTTGATTTTGTATTTATAACCCTGTAATCACCTGACCAAAAGTCTTGTTCCTCCTGCCACCGAACTTCACTAATTTCCACTATATCTAACTTTAACCTATCCATTTCCCTTTTTAAATTTTCTAACCTACCTGCCCGATTAAGGGATCTGACATTCCACGCTCCGATCCGTAGAATGCCAGTATTCTTTCTCCTGATAACGACGTCCTCTTGAGTAGTCCCCGCCCGGAGATCCGAATGGGGGACTATTTTACCTCCGGAATAATTTACCCAAGAGGACGCCATCATCATTTAATCATACAGTAAAGCTGCATGTCCTCGGGAAAAATTACGGCTGTAGTTTCCCCTTGCTTTCAGCCGTTCGCAGTACCAGCACAGCAAGGCCGTTTTGGTTAATGTTACAAGGCCAGATCAGTCAATCATCCAGACTGTTGCCCCTGCAACTACTGAAAAGGCTGCTGCCCCTCTTCAGGAACCACATGTTTGTCTGGCCTCTCAACAGATACCCCTCCATTGTGGTTGCACCTACGGTACGGCCATCTGTATCGCTGAGGTACGCAAGCCTCCCCACCAACGGCAAGGTCTATAGTTCATGGGGGAAGAATGCAGGGTTATAAATAGAAAATTAAATAGGGGTTATGCGGGAGTAAGTTTAGTAGTGGTTATGCTAGTACGAACAGCATAGTGAGTGCATTATCCTAGCCAAGATGGATACTGAGCCAATAACTACCACACCAGTACAAGTTCATAAGCCCAATAATTCCTCAGATGAAGGGATTGAAGAAATGTATGATGAGATGAAAAAAATTATCTATATGGTTAAAGAGACGAAATTTCAGTTGTTATTGGGGACTGGAGTCCGATAGTAGGAAAAGGAAGGAAAAATTGTAGGTGAATATGGAGCTGTGGAAAGGAATGGAAGAGGAAGCAGCCTGATAGAATTTAGCACATTGACTAATTGGTTTAATAATCATAAAATAAGGTTGAGTTCATGGAAGAGACGTGGAAGCATAGAAAGCTTTCAGGTTATATAATGGTAAGACAGAGATTTCGGAACTAGATTTTTTTAAGACGTTTCCTGCGGAAGATGTGAACCGTGACCACAATTTATTGGTTATGAACTGTAGATTTAAAGTGAAGAAGTTAAAAGTAGGAAATTAAGGAGATGGGTCCTGGATAAGCTGGAAGAACTAAAGGTTGTTCTTGAGAGGGAGAATTAGGCAACAATTGACTAGAATAGGTCAAAGGAATACAGGAGAAGACGAATAGGTAGTTTTGAGAGATGAAGCAGTGGAGATAACACAGGATTGTATAGGTAAAAAAACGAGGTTTATTAGAAATCCTTGGATAACATATGGGATACTGAGCTGAATTAAATTGATGAACGGAGAAAATATAAAACTGCAGCGAATGAAGCAAGTGAAAGGAAATACAAACGTCTGAAAAATGAGACTGATGGGAAGTGCAAAATGACTAAGCAGGATAGAGGGCAAATGTAAGGATGTAGAAGCATATGTCACTAGGGGTACGATCGATGCCGGCCACAGAAAAATTAAAAAGGCATTTGGAGACAAGAGAAACAGTCGTATGAATATTAAGAGCTCAGACAGAAAACCCGATTTAAGCAAAGAAGAGAAAGCTGAAAGGTGGAATGATTATATAAAGCGTCTATACAAGAGAGATGAACCTGAAGGCAGTATTATAGAAACGGAAGAGGACGTAGATGAAGAAGAGATGCGAGTTATGATACTGAGAGAAGAATTTGACAGAGCACTGAAACACCTGTGCGAAACAAGGCCCCTGGAATTGACGACATCCCCACAGAACTACTCATAGTCTTGGGAGAGCCAGCCATGACAAAATCATTTCATTTGGGTGCAAGATGTATGATAACTTCATAATTCAGAGAAGACTGTAATAATTCCAGTTCCAAAGAAAGCAGAGACTTACAAGTGTAAATATTACCAAACTATAAGTTTAATAAGTCATGGTTTTAAAGTGCTAACACAAATTCCTTACTGAAGAAAAGCTGGTAGTAGTGACCTCAAGGAAGGTCACTAGGATTCAAGAGAACTGTAAGAACACTTGAGGCCATACTGACCCTGCACCTTCTCTTCGACGATAGGTTAAGGCAAACCTATTTTTACACTGACGTGAAAAAGACATGATATACCCTTCAGTACCGGTCGGAGCTCCGACGTAGTGCAGCAACTCGACGTGGCCCGAATTCAACAAGTCATTGGAAGTTCCTTGCAGAAATATTGAGCTACGCTGCCCCTATAGGCGCCCATAAAATTGGAAGTATTGCCGGTGCAGGTTTTTGTGCATGAACTGACATCTCCATTATTCACCATAAATGTTCGAGGGGATTCATACTGGGTGATGTGGGTGGCTAAATCATTAGCTAGAATTGTCCAGAATGTTCTTGAAACCGGTGAGGTGGTGCATTGTCACCAATAAATATTTAATGGTTTTTGGGTATATGAAGTCCATGAATGGTTGCAAACGGTCTCCAAATAGCGAAATGTAACCATTTCTAGTCAATGATGGACTAACTTGTACTCAAAGATCCGTCCATTACATGTAAACACGGCCCGCCCGTTATGGAGACACCGCCAGCTTGCATATTGTCTTGTTGTCAGTTTAGGTCCATGACTTTGTGGAATCTGCGCTACACTTGAACCCTACCATCGTGTCTTATCAACTGAAATCGGGACACATCTGACCATTACACGGTTTTCCAAAGATCTGGTCCAACCGATATGGTCATGAGTTTAGGAGAGGCGATACAGGCGATGTCGTGTTGTTGGCAAAGGCACTTACTGTAGTCGGTAGTCTGTTGCCCGAGCCTGTTAACGCCAAATTTCGCCGCAGTGTCCTAACAGATACGGTCATCGTGCGAACGTACTCGTGGCCTAGGGGTAGCGTATTTGATAAGAAATCAATACGTCCTCGGTCCTGCGTACGAAACCCGTTATAGCTTAGACTTCGAATAAAAATTGTCATCATTGGTGGCGGAACACTTCCGGAATAAGAAGTCACCCTCATTCTGCCAAAAGGTTCAGGGCACCCTCATGCCCTCAGGGTTGGAAACGGTCCCCGAATGTGGAAGCATCAGCAATGATCAACGGCATGAGGATGCTGAAGGCAATGGACACCACTGCATTAAAGACACATAATCCTGTGTATCCACAGGATTTGTGGCCAGTAATTAAAAAAGTGTCATGATGATCTCTCCATTGGCAAAAGATTCCGACATAGCCCCTCATCCGGATTTCCTGGAGGGGACTACGAAGGGGAAGTGACTAAGAGAAAACAGAAAGAATAACTTTTCACGTGTCGGGGCGTGGAATGTCAGAAGTCTGAACGTGCTAGGGTAGCTATAAAATCTGAAAAGGGAAATTCAAGGACTCAGTCTAGATATAGTGGGGGGGAGGGGGGGGGGAGGTCAGTAAAGTGGAATGGAAAGAAGACAAGGATTTCTTATCAGATGACTAAAGCGTAATAACAACAGCAGCAGAGACTGGTATATCGGGAGTAGGATTCGTTATGAATAGGGAGGTAGGGCAAAGAGTATGTTACTGTGAACGGTTCAGTGTTAGAGTTCTTCTTATCAGAATCGATAGCAAACCAACACCGACAACGATAGTTCATATATACATGCCAGTATCTCAAGCCCAAGACGGAGACATAGGAAAAGTATATGACGATATTGTATAGGTAATTCAGTACGTAAAAGAAGATGAAATTCTAATGGCCAAGGAAGACTGGAATGCGGTTGTAGGGGAAGGAATATAAAAAACAGTTACGGCAGACAATGGGCATCGCACTAGGAATGAGAGAGGAGAAAAACTAATTGAGTTCTGCAGTAAATTTCAGCTAGTAGAAGTGAATACTCTGTTCAAGACTCACGAGAGTCGGAGGTATACTAGGAAAAGGCCAGGAGATAGAGAAGATTTCAGTTAGATTACGCCATGGTCAGACAGAGATTCCGTAATCAGATACTGGATTGTAAGGTGTACCCAGAATCAGATATAGATTCAGATCACGATTTAGTAGCGACGAAGAGTAGGCAGAAGTTTTAGGGATTAGTCAGGAACAACCAATACAATTGGGATACAGGAGTACTAAGGAATGAAAGAGATACAATTGAAGGTTTCTAAGGCTAGAGGCACGCAATAAGGAATAGCTGAGTAGGCAGTTCAGTTGAAGAGGAATGGACATCTCTAAAAGGAGCAGTCACAGAAGTTGGAAAGAAAAACATAGGTAACTGCGAAGAAACCATGGGCAACAAAAGAAATACTTCAGATGATCGATGAAAGAATGGAGTTCACAAATGTTCAGGGAAACGCAGGAAGGCAGAAATACAAGTAGCTGAGCAACGAAATAAATAGGAAGTGCAGGGAAGCTAAGATGAAATTGCTGCATGAAATATGTGAAGGAATCGTAAACAAAACGATTGTCAGAGAACTGACTCAGCATATAGAACAGTCAAAACAACCATCGGTGAAATTAAAAGCAAGGGTGGTAACATTGAGACTGTAATGGGAATTCCACTGTTAAATACAGAGGAGAGAGCGGATGGATGGAAAGAGTACACTGAAGACCTCTATCACAGGGGAGATTTGTCTGGTGTGATAGAAGAAGAAACGGTGTCGATGTAGAAGAGATAGAGGATCGAGTATTAGAACCAGAATTTAAAAGAGCACTGGAAGGCTTAAAATCAAATAAGGCAAAAGGGACAGATAACTTTCCATCAGGATTTCTAAAACCATTGGGGAAGCAGCAACAAAACGACTATTCACGCTGGTGTGCACAACCTTCGAGTCAGGCGATATACCATCTGACTTACGGAAAAACGTCATCCACACTATTCCGAAGACTGAAAGAGCTGAAAAATGCGAAAATTATCGCACCATCAGCTTAACAGCTCATGCATACAAATTGCTGACAACAATAATATACAGAAGAATGGAAAACTAGATGGAGGATGTGTTAGATGACGATCAATTTGGCTTTAGGAAACGTGAAGCCGCCAGAGAGGCAGTCCCGACGTTGAGGTTGATAATGGAGGAAGAGTGAAGAATAATTAAGATGAATTTGTAGGGTTTTTCGAAATGTAAAAAGCGTTCCAGAATGTCAGATGGTGCAAGATGTTCCAAACTCTTAGGAAAATAAGGATAAGCTACAGGGAGAGACGGGTAATCTACACTGTGAACAAGAGCCAAGATGGAATAATAAGAGTGGGAGATCAAGAATGAAGTGCTCGGATTGAAAAGATTGTAAAACAGGAATGTAGACCTTCGCCCCTATTGTTCAATCTGTACATCGAAGAAATAATGATGGAAATAAAATAAAGGGTCAAGGCAGAGAGGATATCAATTACAAGATTCACTGATGACATTGCTATCGTGAGTGAAAGTGAAGAAGAATTAATGACATGCTGAATAGAATGAAAAGTCTAACGAGTACGGAATATGGACTGAGAGAAAATCGAAGAAAGAAGAAAGTAATGAGAAGGAGCAGAAATGATAGCAGCGAGAAATTTAACAGAATTGATGGTCAAAAAGTAGATGAAATTAAGGAATTCTGCTAGCTAGACAGCAAAATACCCAATGACGGACGGAGCAAAGTGGACATCAAAAGTAGACTAGCACTGGCAAAAAGGGCAGTCTAGTAATATCGTACATAGGCCTTAATTAAAGGAAGAAATTTTGAGAATGTATGTTTGGATTACAGCATTATATGGTAGTGAACATGGACTGTAGGAAAACCGGAAAAGAGGAGATTCGAAGCATCTGTGATTGGTGCTACAGTACAATGTTGAAAATTAGGTGGACTAATAAGGTAAGGTATAAGGAGGTCCTGCGCAGAATCTGAGAGGAAAGGAATATACGGAAAACACTGAGAAGAAGAAGAGACAGGCCGATATGACATCTGTTAATACATCAGGGAATAATTTCCACGGTGTAGAGGGAGCTGTAGAGGATAAAAACTATAGATGAAGACAGAGATTGGAATGTATCCCGTAAATAATTGAGCACGTAGATTGTAGGTGATTTCCTGAGATAAAGAGTTTGGCCCAGGAGAGGAATTCGTGGCGGGGTGCATCAAACAAGTCAGAAGACTGATGACTGAAAAATAGTCCCACATTGGATGTCAGGTTATTTCACGCTGTGCTGTTATCAGTGATAACTTTGTGCAAAGGCTGCTGGTCTCGGCCTTTAGATGAAGTCCTTCGGCCAATGCGTTGTTACCGATCGAGGTGCGCAGTGGTGAGCACACTGAACTCTCATTCGGGAGGACGACGGTTCAAACCAGCGTTCGGTCATACTGATTTAGGTGTTTCGTAATTTCCCTAAATCGCTTCAGGCAAATGCCGTGATGGTTTCTTTCAAACTATCACTTGGCAGATGTATGGCCAGCAGTTGCAGGGAGTGTTGCGAAGCCAGTACAAGGTTGGCTCAAGCGACAGTTAACTTAGGGAAGTTATGTAAGAATTTTACGAAAAAAGATCAATTAGCGATTGTGGGTGGAGCTGGTAAAAATACTTGTAGGGAGGGGGAGTATGATGTAAGTGGTGACCTAGAAAAGATAGTTATGGTACTCAAACTGGTGACACAAATGTGTTCTTTGCGCAGCTGTTTGATCGGCCTCATCTTAATGCTGTTATTATGGGTCTGAACATGGGGCTGGAGAGCTTGGCTCACATTGCAGTGATGCCCTTTGAGTCTATCAATAGATCTGGTTTCACTAGGCGTGGCCTGCACTCAGTAAGTGTGGGAAGGGAAGCTTTGCAAAGCTTCTAGCTGATAGCGTAGTAGGCTGTGGTGGAATCACTCATTGGAAAATTCCTGTAGTAGTTGGCGTTAGAGCTGCACCTTTTTGAGACTAAAGTCAACTGATAGGTATCCCTGCTTAAAGGAAGTCCCTCTAACAGAGGAGCCACCTTCAAAGAAGTTCAGGTATAAGTAGTGAAGAAAGTGGCATATTTCACAAAATATAAGCGGTATTAAAGATAAAGTTAGTGAACTACTTATAAATGTAGACTCTGACATTATTGGTATAACAGAGCAGCACTTAAATAATGTGACAGTTCAGGTGCTTCGTCTTTCAGGATACAGATTAGCTAGCTGTTTTCACAGGAGTTCTTTGTGGAGTGGGGGAGTGGCCGTGTACGTATAACATAGTATTCCGTTTAAGTCCGTGGACGTATCACAGCATTGTATCGAACAGGTATTTGAATGTTGTGCAGGGGCAGCTGAATTGAGTGAAACTAAACTTCTAATTGTTGTTGCTTGCAGATCTCGTAACTCTGACTTCAGAGCATTTCCCTCAAGGTAGAGAGGGTTCTTGGTTCACTTTACGGGAAGCACCTTAAATTAGTTATATGCGGTGACTTCAATATTAATTTTTCATGTGATTGTGCAAGAAAAAGGATGTTGGAAGATCTCCTATACTCATATGATCTGATGAAGACTGTGGTTTTTTCAACCAGGGTGCAGGGAAACAGTCGCACAGCCACATACAAAATTTTATTCATTCTTCATTATTAGATGGGCATTCTGTTAGTAACAGGGTAAATGACCTCTAAGACTACGATGCACAAATTTTAACGCTAAAAGGTTTTTGTACTCAAAAAATTGTTACATACAATTAAAAACTATGTATAATAGCTAATCCAATGACAATAGTGTTTTTTAAACATCGTTGAGAAACAAGGGTGGCAGGATGTTTATAGTGCTGAGAACATAGGTGATAAACATAATGTTTTCCTTAACAGCTTTCTCATGCTCTTTGAAAGTTACATTCCATTAGAACGATCTAAACAGGATACTAGCAGTAAAAGGCAGCCTGGATGGATGACTAGTGGGAATAAGGATATTATGAAGAAGAAAGTGGGAACTACATAAGGATCTAAGAAGCATCCGCCATCGAGCTACAGAAGCCCATTGTAAACAGTACTGTAAGGTGCTTAAAATGTTATTAGGAAGACAAAGAGTATATAAGTAGAATAGCTAATGCAAAGGATAAAATTAAAACCATATGATCAGTTGTGAACAAAATGTTTGGTCAACAGCATAAGGTCGAGGAGATAAACTCAGTACATAGTAAAAAAGTTTCTATTTCTGATAAGTCAGATATATGTACAATATTTGAAAGTCCCTTTTGAAGATAGCTGGTGAATTAAATAAAAATTTAGTTTTTACAGGGAATCATATAACTCTCTTGGAAAATGTCTTTCCGAGACCAATACTCCTCTGTGATACTGACGAAGGGGAGATTAAGTCAATATTTAAATCATAGAAGACTAAAGACTCTCATGGAGCAGAATTATGAAGTACTGTTTTGTGTTCTACACGTGTTAGCCCTGTACTTAACCATGAATGTAATTTTTTATTTAGGAATGGTCAGTTTCCTCAACGATTAAAGTAGTCAGTAGTGAAGCCTCTTTATAAAGCGGGAAAAAAGGGATAATGTAGACAATTTTAGACCTACTTCAGTGCCGTCAGTGTCTGCTAAAGTTATTGAAAAGGCTGTGTATGTAAGGATAATTGATCATTTCATTTCACATAATTTGATGTCAATTGTACAGTTTGGTTTTAGAAGTGATTTAACAACTGACAATTGTATATTCTCTTTTCTCTGTGAGGTAGTGGATAGATTAAACAGAAGGTTTCGAACGCTAGGCATTTTTTTTATTTAACTAAGGCGTTTGATTGTGTTGATCACAAAACATTGCTCCTGAAGTTGGACCGTTATGGAATACAGGTGTAGCTTGTCCTCACAGTACTGAGAATGCCTATTATGTGCGCTCCGAGTGGGGTGCGGTTAAATGGAAATCAGTGCTGGGGCTACTCCTGTTCCTAAATGATATGGTGATGGTGTTGTGTGCAACGCTGGCGCTGTTTCAAAAAGTGCAGTTTAAGATGTAAGTTCATGACTTGTAGAAAATGAACTAACGCTAAATCCCTGTAAGACTCAGTTTTTACGGTTTCTAATACACAATTCAAGAAAACCTGATGTTTTAATTACACAGAATGGGAATATGATTAGTGAGACTAAACATTTCATATTTTTAGGTGTTCAGATAGATAGTAAACTGTTGTGGAAATCCCATGTTCATGGATTGTTCAAAGACTTGATGCTACCCTTTTTACTATTAGTATAGTATCCGAAGAAAGTGATAGATCGACACGAGAAGTAGTCTACTTTGCTTATTTTCATTCACTTATGACATATGGTATTATATTTTGGGGTAACTCTTCCCATTCTCAAAGGGTATTTTGGCTCAGAACTGGCGGTTCGGGCAATAAATGATGTAAGTTCGAAAACACTTGTCGATCCCTCTTCATTAGTCTGGGTATTCTGGCATTGGTTTTTCAATATACACATTCTTTACTGCTTGTTAACAATATCAGCTTATTTCCAAGAGTTAGCATCCTTCACTCAGTTGATTCTAGGCAGAAATCCAGGTTGCATTTGGATCGCACGTCCTTGACTTTTGTGCAAAAAGGCGTGTGCCGTTCTGCTGCATCCATTTTCAATAATCTACCACAATTCAAAAATCTTACCAGTAATCCACGCGCTTTCAAATCTAAAGTGAAGAATTATCTCGTGGCTCACTACTTCTGGTCTGTCGAGGAGTTCCTTGAAAAATTAAGCTGATTCCAGTTTTATATTGTTGATTGCGTTTACATAAACTTATACTTGAAAATTTTAAGGATTCATAAACATTTTATTTTATCTGTTATCACTTTTTGTTGTAATTTCATGTGCTGAAACGTTCCATGCTCATGGAGGTTTTCTCCTCAGTTTGATCCTGTGGAACTAGACGTTTAAAATAAAACAAAAGAAGTTGGCCTCAGAATATTGGATTCCTTAACGATTACCTAAATGGAATATCTCATGCATTCGAAATCTGTTAATCTCTGTCATCCTGCCATAACCACGTAGGAAACCTTTCCACATGAATCAACTGGGTACAAATGACAACTCCGTCAATGCACTGTCATCTTACACTTAGTGTACGCGATACTACAGCCATCTATATATATGCATACCGATATCCCATGACTTTTGTGACCGTGATATATAGCGTTTGTAGACGTAGATGACGCTCTTCAATTGTGTTGCGTTATTGAGCGTAGTTGTTTTACAATTATTGAGGATATTTTAGTTCTGTCTTTGCAACTACAAAAAATGCGTTTTTCGATTTATTGAGGTAAAGCATCATCAGTGGTCTGTAATTAATTTATTCACTTTTTGATTTGCTTTAAGATCAAAAACAGTTCGTTAACAATATATTGGTTTTTACTTACGGTAACTTCTGGTTGATTTATCGCCTACATCGTGAAATTCCGCCTGCCAGCATATCGTTGATGTTTCTCTTCTTTAGGCACTGATAATTGTAGTCTAATTTTCGCTTGCTCTGCAGAACTATGCATATTTTATGTTTTACTTTGCACACTTTTTCGCACACCATTTTTTTCTATTTGTGTTTATACTTTTAAGCATGTATTGTGGTTTGCGTTTTGTAGTGTTGCCAACATAACGTAGTTACTAGTTTGTCTTTGACTTATACTCTTTTCTTATTTTTAGTTTCTTTTGTGTGTGGAATTCCATTTAATTATGTCGCTGTGTATTAACACACTGTTAAGAGTGGTGAAGGGAAGGTAATGAATTTCTTTTTTTAGGGGGAGAAGGTGTGATGAGTGGACATAAGTATGTAGTAGCGTGATGGAGTGCGAGTTGGAGAAGAACGTGAGGAACATGAGGTGAGGCGGGGATGTTGGGTGGGAGACTTGGAAAGGATGAAGGATGGATTCCCTTTCTCATGTAATTTCGTCAATTATTTTATGTAGAGTCTGGTTTCCAATATTTATTTGGTCGTTGAGCAACTGTTTATTCTGTGCTAATGCTTTCTGTATTTGGAAATTTTCTTGGAAAGGGTGTCTTTACTGATTCTTATGATGTTCATATCAATATTGATGTTCATGTCAATAATGTTTGGTCTATGGTGTTCTTGTTTTAGATGATCTGCAAATGTTGAATGGTTTGTACTGTATTTAAATGCTCTAACATGTGTAGAATATCCTGCCAGTCATTTCAGTGTATTATATTTTCGCAATCTCTGCAACTGAGCTGACAGATACCAGATTGTTGGTCTTCGTCTGGTTTCTCTTTTAGTTTTGGAACATGATTTTGTAGCCGGCCGGTGTGGCCGTGCGGTTAAAGGCGCTTCAGTCTGGAACCGCGTGACTGCTACGGTCGCAGGTTCGCATCCTGCCTCGGGCATGGATGTGTGTGATGTCCTTAGGTTAGTTAGGTTTAATTAGTTCTAAGTTCTAGGCGACTGATGACCTCAGAAGTTAAGTCGCATAGTGCTCAGAGCCATTTGAACCATTTGACCCATGATTTTGTATTGAGCTGTTTGTGTTGTAAGCAGTGTTTACGCCTGTTTTATAACTATTTTGTGTGTGAATTTGTTGTGTTATGTCATCGTATGTCTTTTTTTGTTGTAGTACAGATTGTATGTGTTAGTGTGGTTTGGTTAGTTTCTCTCATTATTTGTGTCTTTATTTTTTGTTTAGTTTGTATATTATTATTTCGTTGTGTCCATTTCTAATGCTGTTTGTTTTATAATGGTTAGCTCTTCCTGGTAATCAGAAGTATTTAGGGGGATTCTGTTCACTCTGTTTCATTTGTATTTGACTGTAGTCTATTTGTGATTCTGCAGGTGGTTTGAAGTTGCATTTAAGACAATGTCACTTGTTGTGGGCTTTCTGTATATGTCAAATGTGTATTTGTTATTGTCTTTTCTTATGGTTATGTCTAGAAAGCTGAGTGAGTTTTCTTGTTCTTCTCCTATTGTGATCTTCGTGGTTTTGTGTACAGTATTTATGTCTATGTAAAGTTGCTGTGTTTATTTTTAGGTTCATCCACCATGCATATTATGTCATCTATGTATCTGTACCAGTAGATGATGCTGTAGCTTTTCTTTGTTACTTGTCTTCAAATATTAATTTTTTCTATATGATTAATGAAAATGTTGGCTAATGTTCCTGAAATAGGTGGACTCATGGATAAACCTTCTTCTTGTATGTAGTATTCTTGACTGAATTCAAAATAATTTTGATGTGTTATTAACTGTAATAATTTTCTTGTTTCATCTATGTGTTCATAAGGTAGCTGGTCGTGTATTTTCAGGTTTTCTTCGATTATTTTTATGGTTTCGTTAACAGGGATGCACCTGTACATACTTTCTACACCAAAGGAGAGTAGTGTTGCTGTGCCTCTTACTAGTTGAGAGGTATTTCTTATTGTTACCTCATTTTCTAGTTTATAGTGGTGGGTGAGCTGTTACTGCATTTGGTTCGCTAATAGCTATGTAGGAGCCTCTCTGAAAGTGACTATGGGATGAACTGAATAATTTTCTTTATGGACCTTTGGTTGGCATCTCATGACTCATTCATGACTATGGGTCAACTCGTCGTGCGAAGCGAAGGTAAAACTCAGACATTTTGACTCGGAGATTTCTCAACATTGTCCCTAGTTTTCGGACATGGCATCAAGCGACTTTCTTCTCTTCCCCAACATGAAGATCTGGCTGGCTACGCAGCACTTCACGAACGACGATTAGGTCAAGGAAGCTGCTAACAGCTGGTTGCACGTTTGTTTGACAAAGGGGAGACGCTGGTAACGAGGAGACAAATGTTTGAACTTGGGTAGCGACTATGTGGAAGTAATACGAAAATATAACTACAGATTTTATACAAAAGTTTTAGCTATTTTTTTAGTAGTCAAACGGAGGTTAATTTATGCCTCCCCATGTTTTTCCGGTCCCTTCTATTTATTTCGTAGATACGAATTTTGGCCATTAAGTTAAAAAGGCTGGCTCTGAGCACTATGGGACTCAACTGCCGTGGTCATCAGTCCCCTAGAACTTAGAACTACTTAAACCTAACTAACCTAAGGACATCACACACATCCATGCCCGAGACAGGATTCGAACATGCGACCGTAGCAGTCACGCGGTTCCAGACTGTAGCGCCTAGAACCGCTCGGCCACTAAAACCGGCAGTTAAAAAAGGAAAGAAGATTAAGGAATGCCGGATTGTCAAGGACAAGAACATTAGAAAATGCGAGAAAGGAAGAGCAGAGTCTTGAATATAATGGATGTGTTGGTGTACGCACCAAAACGGACGAAGCACATTAACGTGTTTCTCTACAGAAATTACTGAGAACCAAACGTTAAACAAAGAATTAAGTTGTAGCCTAGAAGATTTCAATTACTTATTGTAGAGGAAATAATTACTTGGTGACAAGTTAGACAGGGCTAATCAAAACTGATCGGCTTTTGTCGAACAATCACTCAATGCCGTTTTGTTGAGTACTGACTGAGTTAGTAGCTGTGTAAAGATATAGGTTAATTTTACGAAAAGTGGAAAACAGCAATCAACCAATATTTATTAAAAATAAGTAGACCACAACCGATTCCGTATCTACAGTTTCATAATCACACGATTCTCCAAGGTTATACTTTCATTTTGCTTTTGATTAAAAGCATATGTTGGCTGTTTTCCTTGGGGTGAAGTAACCATAGAAATTACTTCATCACTCTATGGCATCGCTGCCTCTGACTGAGGAGGAATTATAAGCAAATTCAACATCTTTCTTAAACACACTCCTCATTGCTTCAGCCACACGGGATTTTAGTGAAGATTCAGGCATCTTAGCTTCATTTGTCGTTCTATCGGTAGCCCCATATACGAGTAGGTGACGAATGGCGTTCATATAAGGATTAATTTATACACTCCTGGAAATGGAAAAAGGAACACATTGACACCGGTGTGTCAGACCCACCATACTTGCTCCGGACACTGCGAGAGGGCTGTACAAGGAATGATCACACGCACGGCACAGCGGACACACCAGGAACCGCGGTGTTGGCCGTCGAATGGCGCTAGCTGCGCAGCATTTGTGCACCGCCGCCGTCAGTGTCAGCCAGTTTGCCGTGGCATACGGAGCTCCATCGCAGTCTTTAACACTGGTAGCATGCCGCGACAGCGTGGACGTGAACCGTATGTGCAGTTGACGGACTTTGAGCGAGGGCGTATAGTGGGCATGCGGGAGGCCGGGTGGACGTACCGCCGGTTTGCTCAACACGTGGGGTGTGAGGTCTCCACAGTACATCGATGTTGTCGCCAGTGGTCGGCGGAAGGTGCACGTGCCCGTCGACCTGGGACCGGACCGCAGCGATGCACGGATGCACGCCAAGACCGTAGGATCCTACGCAGTGCCGTAGGGGACCGCACCGCCACTTCCCAGCAAATTAGGGACACTGTTGCTCCTGGGGTATCGGCGAGGACCATTCGCAACCGTCTCCATGAAGCTGGGCTACGGTCCCGCACACCGTTAGGCCGTCTTCCGCTCACGCCCCAACATCGTGCAGCCCGCCTCCAGTGGTGTCGCGACAGGCGTGAATGGAGGGACGAATGGAGACGTGTCGTCTTCAGCGATGAGAGTCGCTTCTGCCTTGGTGCCAATGATGGTCGTATGCGTGTTTGGCGCCGTGCAGGTGAGCGCCACAATCAGGACTGCATACGACCGAGGCACACAGGGCCAACACCCGGCATCATGGTGTGGGGAGCGATCTCCTACACTGGCCGTACACCACTGGTGATCGTCGAGGGGACACTGAATAGTGCACGGTACATCCAAACCGTCATCGAACCCATCGTTCTACCATTCCTAGACCGGCAAGGGAACTTGCTATTCCAACAGGACAATGCACGTCCGCATGTATCCCGTGCCACCCAACGTGCTCTAGAAGGTGTAAGTCAACTACCCTGGCCAGCAAGATCTCCGGATCTGTCCCCCATTGAGCATGTTTGGGACTGGATGAAGCGTCGTCTCACGCGGTCTGCACGTCCAGCACGAACGCTGGTCCAACTGAGGCGCCAGGTGGAAATGGCATGGCAAGCCGTTCCACAGGACTACATCCAGCATCTCTACGATCGTCTCCATGGGAGAATAGCAGCCTGCATTGCTGCGAAAGGTGGATATACACTGTACTAGTGCCGACATTGTGCATGCTCTGTTGCCTGTGTCTATGTGCCTGTGGTTCTGTCAGTGTGATCATGTGATGTATCTGACCCCAGGAATGTGTCAATAAAGTTTCCCCTTCCTGGGACAATGAATTCACGGTGTTCTTATTTCAATTTCCAGGAGTGTATGAACCATAAGACTTAGAAGTTGTTAGTGTGTCACTGATATTTTATATGTTTATTTTGTGTAAGTCTCATATATAAATTGTCACGAATGATAATAATTTCGACCACTTAATGATCATTTTCAGATCTATAAATAATGTTATGACTGGAAGTTGGCAGCTGCTATGTTACGAGGTACCGAATGTTATGTCCTCGCTGCTAACGGTAAGTAGGTGGAAGGTGGTCAAAGGGATCTGACTTCGCAAGAACCTAGGCAGGCAAGCAAGAGATTCGTTGGCACAAGTGCGCTTTAAATAAAAATAATTTACTCATCTTGGGCGAAAGAACTGCGACACTGTTGACAACTTGCGGCAGATGCGGCTACCTATAAGCAGCCGCCCGACACGCGCGTGTGTCTCAGAACACTTGCCTGTAGAGATAACTGCCAACAACATGGTGTAACATTCGGTACCAACTAGCGAGACGGAAGTACTCTGGACTAAAAGTCTGGTGCCTAGGTGCTCGCTGCTTATAACTCCTTCCTGGCGGTCTCCATTGGTCGGCGGCCTGGAGGTTCTTCGTTGGCGGCCAAGTTCAGAGCGCCGCTCGCGGCCCCGCAGTTATATTCGAGGCATCGGCTCCGGCAGTGTCGATATTGGAACGTTATTTCTATTCTGAACTGCAATTTCCTTAACCTTTAATATAAAGGGGGGTGGAAGGACTTGACGCATACAGTGACCATTTCATTTCGACATATTTATTTGCATCATAGATAAATCATTAAGAGAATTACAATCATAAATCAGATAATAATTTCTTTAAGAAACGCCATTCAGGCAAACTTTACAAACTGCTTGTTATATAAAACCACAAATGAATTAATCTCTTTAAAAATATTTAAAAACCCGCCAATCAGGCCAATTTTAAAAACTAAATGGCTCTGAGCACTATGGGACTTAACAGTTGAGGTCATCAGTCCCCTAGAACTTAGAACTACTTAAACCTAACTAACCTAAGGACATCACACACATCCATGCCCGTGGCAGGATTCGAACCTGCGACCGTAGCGGTCGCGCGGTTCCAGACTGTAGCGCCTAGAACCGCTCGGCCACACAGGCCGGCCTTTTAAAAACTGCTTGTTATGTGAAACCACAAGCGAATTAATCTCTTTGCAAACATTTAAAAAACCGCCACTCGGGCCAAGTAAATCATTTAAAATAAACTTTACATCAAATAACCAGGAAATCAATTATTATTTCCACATGGATTGAAAACCGCCCCTCCCGGGCGAAATATTACCAAACAACATTACAAGATTATAAACAGTTTGATCAATAATAACCCAGTTATTTCCCCATCAAAACGGACATGCGCCACTAAGGCTGAATTGCACCGCAATTTTAGAAAACGGTTGCAATTAAGACACATTCTTCTAGAAATCCCTCAAAATTCTTAAGACAAAGATTTAAAACATGTAACCCGGGCAACCTTGCAGAGCCACCACAAGTTTTAGAAAACTTCAGCTTGTACAATAACTGAGGCCCGAGATTGTGAGGCCGCGATTTGGCCACGAACGGCGGGGGAGACTGAGGACTTATCTTCAAATTAAGATGTGGACTCCGTTTGTACTTCCATCCCGTTCAGAACACCGAAATCGGAACCAAGCAGCACACGCGAGCTCAGGCGAAGTCCACCGCCCGTACGCCCGCTAGTAATTTAAGAGGGGAGGCTCTGCTCTTCGGTGGCCCACTGCTTCCGACCTCTGAAACATAAATCAGAAGCGACAACAGGGAACCAAACAACCCTTTCTTCACCTTAATAGTCAAACTTATACAGAAAACTACTTCGATAAAATTGACAATAATAAAACTGATTTCATTCCTTTAAGCAGAACTATGTAGACGAATGATGCAAACGGAACTGGCTGATTAAAACCCAAGCATCACATGTAGCGCCTTATGTGGGCTGTAAGGTACCACACGGCAATCTTTAGACACGGAATATAGATGGTTCGGTAAGGCTGCGCACACGTATCAATGTTTTAGACACTTTCCATCTGAAGTAAGAACAATACTATTAAGGAGCGAAGCACACACTTAATAAGAGGGATGAAATATCACATCACAGTCCTTGCAACGCTTTGCTGCCTCAAGAGCAACCATTATTGTATTTCACTAATCGTTGGTAGGAATTGAATTAGTTAACTTGATGCCAGCTGCCGGATCGATGTGGCGAAGACACCAGACGTTGCCTGGTCCGATAGTAACAGCATGTTCCTTCACGGAAGCGAGCACATGCATAGCTTCACGAGGTTGCCAAGAATCCACAGCGCCGCCGCTGTTACTGACCCCAGTACGATCAAGCGCTAACTGCCGGCCGTACTCAGGCACACCGTGCTCGCAGTCGTCTTGTCCCTTTCCACTCGGTACTGCCCGCTATATCCTGAGCCGGCCGAGGCTCCAAAGACAAACTTCTGCCAGAGGGAATCGATGGTGCCTAACCAAAGATAGCCCTGGCACCAGTCCCGCCACGGCTCAGATATACTACGATCTAGAGATAATAATGAAACGTTAATAAGTATCTACTTAAGTAAATTATACACATTTAAAGTGAAGGATTAAAACAGAATTATAGCTGTTTAAGGTCGGGTAGTGAGAAGTCACTTTTTTGTTTGGATATAGAACATAAAGGGAGGTCGTTGGACACAACAGTGGAACAATTTTGGGAAACTAGGTTGTAAAAAGGCTTTCGAACAAGAAAACGTCTTTGTCTTCAGCTAAACGCTAGTGCATGTAAATAAAATTCTAAGTATTGTGCACGAGGTATCTACAAAATTAAATTTCACGGCTGTCCTAAACAGTACGTAGGTGAGGCTGGTGGAACTTTTCAGATCCATTTTTAAAGAGCACACTTCTCTGATAAATAATAACGGAAACTAAACAATCGATACGACCGTCTTGAAATTTTACACACTTCGCCTAAAAGACGTAACATCCTGGAGGAATTTGTAATCTACGGGCGACGCCTGCAGGAACCGTTTCAAATACTCATTGCCTGGTGTGATTTAAAGAATTCTGTGTACACCTGCCGCAGCCCGTCGGCGGACGCCTCCGGCAGCGCGTCGCGTCCCACTGGCGAGCGACGCGCGGACTGAGCTCAGCGTACACCAGCCAGGACAGAGTAGAGAGCCTGTACACAGAGAGAGTTGCCCGTGATTGGTTGATTAGCTTTGGCAGAAAAATGGCGCCAAACGTCTCTCGCGCTTCCTATGTTCGCTGTGCTTTTGAGTTGAATCCAAATTCAGAGGACTTTTGGAAAAGATTAAATGGTATTTGAATTATTGAGAGACTTGTTATGTATTGTGCACGCATATTCGATTTAGTGGTATATCGTTTTTAGTACGTAATTAGCGTTTGCGATCTTAAATACGAGTTGAAATAATGAAGCGCTTTGTGATGAAGTCGGTAGGCCTACATGTTTGAAGTAAACACTATTGTTTTTGACATCTGTAATTCGTTCTACAGACGTTCGTAAACGATGCCAGGTTGTGCTGCATTTGGTTGTTCCAATAGAGGCGAAGGTGGATTTCACATGTTAGCATTTCCACGCAATGAAGAAAGACTAAAGCAGTGGGAAGTCGCAGTCAACAGGGCTGACATAAATCAAACAGGAGCCTTTTGAAAACCAACCAAGTACTCTTATCTATGCGAAGTAAGTCGTTTTCGCTTTTTACTTCATATAAAACAACTTGCAATATACATAGTTAAATTTGAAAACAGACCTGTAAATTGGATGTGTGAAAATTATTATAACACATTATTTTTATAAACAAAGGCATTTAACGAATGATTTCGCCATATTGTCTTGTGCTTTTGATTCGGTGAGTGTGTACTCCACTACTCCACTACTGGCCATTCAAAAGTCCCGCCCGCAGTTTGGCAGAAAAATGGCCGCCGTATCGTCCGGTTGGCCACTCTCTCCCTATACAGGCTCTCTAGCACAGAGACAGCTCTGGCGCCCCCTGGCGAACACAGCGGGCGCTCGTAGTTTAACAACGATGTTTCAGTTTAATTACGAATTTTAACAAGATACCTCATATGTGAATATTATGTACGTTCATCCAAACAGTTTATGTTTTAATTTAATTTTGGTACATCTTTCAGACAACGCCTATGTTCCTTTATAATATAACGCAGCATTAGTTGCCACTCCTTGCCACTCCTCCATCCAACTTCCCCTCATAACCACTATCGATGACACATGGATGTGTATTACACAACATGGGATTAGCAAAATGCTGGGCACCACAAAATGTTGTTACGACCTTGCTATCGTGCAACTTCTGTTAATTCACAGCTTATGACAGTGTTATTTTATAAAACAATTTTGATTTCTCACAACTGGTGGTACATGTATTATTGCTTTAGGAATTTCTGGTTTTTTATTTTCAGTTTGTTTAATCTACTCATATAGATAGTTATTAATTTTTAATTTTTATTTATAGATGTGAAGATGTCTTTAGAGTCAAGTACTCCGCTCTGTGAAAGATAAACGCCCTCCTCTGTCGACATGTGCTCTATACGAAATTTCGTGTACGTGTGGTAAAGTTTATATTGGAAATACCAAGAGGGGCGTAAATACACGACTAAGAGAGCACAAAAGTCTATGCCGACTAGGAAAAATAGAGAAATCAGCTGTAGCAGAGCATGCTCTTCAGTCAGGAAACCACAAAGTGAAGTTTCTTAAAACAGAAATTTTATCTACAACGTCAAATTATTATCAGCGACTAAGTAGAGAAGCCATTGAAATTTATAAGCATCAGGACAATTTTAATTGGAAAGAGGAGGCAATGAAACTTAGCGGCTTATGGACAGTAGCTATTCAGAATCGCTTGACAGTTTTATCTCTGAGAAGACGACAATCGATAGTTAAGTTTTATCTCTGACAAGGGTTATCTCCGCTCATCACGTGTTACTTTGATCACGCCCCCTTTCCTACAGTATTTGTGGTGTCACCGCCAGACACCACACTTGCTAGGTGGTAGCTTAAATCGGCCGCGGTCCATTAGTACATGTCGGACCCGCGTGTCGCCACTGACAGTGATCGCAGACCGAGCGCCACCACACGGCAGGTCTCGAGAGACTTACTAGCACTCGCCCAGTTGTACGACGACGTTGCTAGCGACTACACTGACGAAGCCTTTCTCTCATTTGCCGAGAGACAGTTAGAATAGCCCTCAGCTAAGTTAATGCCTACGACCTAGCAAGGCGCCGTTTGTAACATTGCATGTATCTAAAGAGCCTCACTTGTATCGCCACAATCTCCAGATGTCTCATCAAGAACGATGTATACAAAGGATGGATTAAAGTCAAGTTTTCGAGAAGCTACGTACTTTTCTTTATAGCATTCATTACGTATCCTGTTTCAGACCTCACTCCATCCTTCGTGAGTTAACGCGTGCATCTTGGCCGCCTCTTTCAATTAGTGTGCGTAGTGTTGGCAAGTCTGCCGACACTACAGTATTTACGTCGCTCTCGGACGTCCGACAAGTCAGTCGGCAAGACTCAACGGAGGAGCGCCTCTGAGGATGTCCAGCGCCGTCCTGGACGAAGCATCAGGAGCAAGAGAGTTTTTTAGGCCACGACCTCACATCCGGAAAGGTTTACCAGGCGCTATCGTCTGTTAAGTCATAACGTGGATGAAAGTGTGTGTTGAGTGATGGTGCCAGACGGTCACTAAAGATGATAGGGACGTAAAGTAAGAGGACGACATCTACAAAAGTCAGTGCAGAACTGAATGTCGCACTCGCCAACCATGTCAGTACTGAAAGAAGGGAGGTGATAAGCAAGGAACTGTAAAGCGAGCTGGAATTTCAAAACGCACTCATCAGTGATGCAAATATCTGTAACAGGAAAAGTTGGTGCCGAAGCCATCAAACCTGGATTTGCTGCGAGGAGTTTTGTTGCATGCTGTTTCCAAATTCTGACCATGTGTACGTCCCAAGTGCGGAACATGGTGGGGGTTCCGTGATGATTTGAGCAGCCGTTACTCAGCAAAGCTCGCATTACTGTCAAGCAATCTGTGATCATTTTGGCTGATCAGGTCCGTCACATGATATACAATGTTTGTCCCTCAATGGTGATGCTGTGTTCCGAGAGGGCCGCTGTTCACATAGCCCGCATCGTCCAGGACTAGTTTTCTGAGCAGGAGGATGAATTGACGTTTCTCCCCTGATCACCACAGTCACCAGATATCTCAGTGTTGTTGAGCCTTTGTGGTCTACTTGGTAGAGAATGGTGCGTGATCGTCGTCTACCTCTATAATCGTTACCTGAACTTTCCAATATTTCGCAGGAAGAATGGTATACGACTCCCCTGAAAACCATACAGGACCTGTATTCATCCATTCCAAGACAACTAGAAGCCATTTTGAATGCCAAAGCTTTTTCCCACACTATATTGGGCGAGATAATGTGTTGTTTTTATGGTGTCATATTTTTGTTCACACATGTTATTGTGTCAAAGCCTTTCCACATGGTGTCACCGGTTCCCGTCAGATCACTTGAGTGGGTCACTGTTTGGGTCTGCCGAGTTATGTTTTCAAGCAGCGTGCACTCAGCTCTTTTGAGGCCAATTGAGCAGTTAAGATAGTAAATGAATATTATCAACTCTCAAGTTACTCATACAATCTTTGGTATTGTTTGTAAACATATAGAAATCTGCTGTATCACCTCTTTTAAAATCAACTCCTGTACACATCAGGAGGTGGCATGTCATCTGCATCTCCTCAGTCACACGTTGGATCCTCTGCAGGGGCCCATTTCGCTACGTGCCATCTGCATCTGAGTTCCGATTAGCGTGGTCCGTAGTCTTTGTGGTACGTCATATCGGAACACTTGCTCAAAAACATCATCAATCAGCATTTAGTTACAAATGCTTTTCGTCTGCCAGTACTGCAGTTAACACTTTTATTGTGTTTTGCGCATCTGAGGCAGCTAGTCTCCTGTATACATTGAATGAGCACATCCGCCCTGACTCGAGAACGTTGTTCCCGAAGAGGTAGAACTCAGTCGAGTGGAATGGTTTCATTTCGAATTCTTCTGGACCTGCAGTGTTACACACTGAAGAGACAAAAAGCTGGTACATCTGCCTAATATCGTGTAGGACCGCCGCGAACACGCAGAAGTGGCACAACACGACGTGGCATCGACTGGAATAATGTCTGAAGTAGTGCTGGAGGGAACTGACACTACGAATCCTCCAGGGCTGTCCATACATCCGTAACACAACGAGGCCGCGGAGATCCCTTCTGAACAGCACGTTGCAAGGCATCCCATATATAATCAACGACGTTTATGACCGGGGGATTTGGTAGCCAGCGGAAGTGTTTGTACTCAGAAGAGTCTGTAGCAATTCTGGATCTGTGGGGTGTCGCATTGTCCTGCTGGAGTCTGTCGGAATGCACAATGGACATGAATGGATGCAGGTGATCAGACAGAACTCTTATGTATGTGTCACCTGTCAGAGTCGTATCTAGACGTATCAGTGGTCCCATCCCATATCAATTCATTTGCTCACGCCCTACACCATTAGAGACCTCCACCAGCTCGAACAGTCCCCTGCTGACATTCAGAGTTCATGGTTTCATGAGGTTATCCGTAAACGCCCATACAATTTGAAACGAGACTCGTCCAACCAGGCAACATGTTTCCAGCCATCAACAGCCCAATGTCAGTGTTGACGGGCCCTGGAAAGGCGTAAAGCTTTGTGTCGTGCAGTCATCAAGGGTACACGAGTGGGCCATCGGTTCCGAAAGCCCATATCTATGATGTTTCGTTGAATGGTTCGCACACTGCTACTTGTTGATGACCCATCATTAAAATCTGCAGCATTTTGTGGAAGGGTTGCCATTCTGTCACGGTTAACGATTCTCTTCAGTCATCGTCGGTGCCGTTTTTGCAGCTTCCGGTCGCAGCGGTGTCGGAGATTTGATGTTTTACCAGATTCGTGATATTCACGGTACACTCGTGAAATGGTCGTACGGGGAAATCCCCACTTCATTGCTATCTCGGAGAAGCTGTGTCCCATCGCTCGAGAGCCGACTATAACACCTTGTTCAAACTCACTTAAATCTTTATAACCGACCATTGTAGCAGCAGTAACCGATCTGACAATTGCGCGAGACACTTGTGTCATACAGGCGTTGCCTACCGCAGCGCCGTATTCTGCCTGTTTACATTCATGTATCACTGTATTTCATTACGCATGCCTACACTAGTTTTTTTGGCCCTCAAGTGTAGATGTCATGTAAGGAAATTATATGTATATGAAGCCAAAATGTTGCTATGTTGAAAGACTGTTTATTAAAAATGTTATTTTCTGGAGCTAGAAGCTTATTTCGGCTCCATGGTTATTAAGCCATTCCCATAACACTTTGTTAACGCTGTCGTTGTCTAATGCCTTGTATTGCTGGAGATGTAATGTCTCGTCACTAGAATTTACTGCTGAGCAATATTCGTTAAGGCCTATTTAATATTTTCCGTTTGTTTGACAGTTTCAATCGACAGCTACTCTTTGACCATAGCTGCGTTTATTTACATTACACATATAATATCCTTATAAGGAATGGTGGACGCTACTTGCTAACCTGAATCCAACTGAACACGCTCGCGACCCGTCGAAAGTCACAGAGCGTAGTGACAGCAGCCCTGCTCTTCCGCTGTATAACCTCAAGATGGACATCGAGTGGGGTGGCGCAGTAATAAGACCCGGGAGCTTGGCAATTCAAAATCTGGTCCGAATAGTCATAATTACGGTTTTCATGATGTCCCTTGACTTAAACCCAATGCTAGGCTCGTTCCTTTCAAAGGGTACGACTAATTTCCTTCGCCATCTTTCCCCGGTCCAAACTTCTTGTTCGTCTCTCATCACCTCATTGTCACCTTCTTTTCTTTTCAGAAGGACCTCCGTCAAAGAGAGGGACGGGTTGGAGCGGCAGCGTCTCCACCTTCATGCGAACAGCATACCAGGAGGATTAAAGCACGTTACGGTTGGGGTGTCATGGCAAGATAATGAATGTTTCCCAGCAGTAGAGTTATATTTGACGGGTGTGCACGTCAGAACGCACTGCGTTTATTGCGATCGTTGTTCTGTTTTTATTTCACAGTTGAGTTTTTTTTTTAGTTTCATAAGGGTTATTCCTTTACTTCCTGCTTACCTTGAATCTATGGCCAGTCAGATTCCAAGATTTGTAAATGGCAAATTTTTTTAAACACATTATACCTCAATAATGGATAGGCAATAAGAAATGTGCTGTGTATGCCACTTTTGGAAATCATGCAAAGAAAGCATGCAATTAATGCCTGTCTGTGCTCTTTGAAGGTGGTCTCAAACTGAATAAAACCCAGTTTTTGCAAACACGCATAATGAAAATCGCTTTTAATTTGAAGCCGTTTCCTATCTTAACAAATGATACAAAGTTCGTGGACATGATACAGTATAAAATGCTTAGTTGTTAGTTCGTTGCATCTATGAATCAGACTCCGTATCTGTCTTCTACTTTTAAATAAAAATCGGGACAACAGCAATGCTATTCAATGGACTAAACGAAATATCAACAATCAAATTCAAAACAAGATTGATACACGATTATGGTAGACAGTCCATTTTCAATTCGTAGTGGAGTCCTTGTACATAAAATCTGTATTTCATCTGTTGGTCGTACTCTAGTCGACAAATACACAGGATGTGTAACACGCAAAAAAACCACAGTTTTTTATTCCGTCAATACATTTTTCACACAATTCAACCTCACGCGCGGCAGTCCACGTGGGAAAATAAACGTGTATGTGAGAGGGGAATAAAACTGCATCCGCAGCACAGATAGATGTTGCAACTGCTAGTGGCACGTTCCGGTCCCGACACTCGAACGGCACCTCTTCGTTTGCGCGTTCCGAGATGCACTGCACAATGCCTAGCGAAATGGAAAGAGTTACACCATGAACACTTTACCCCAAATTATCAAATTGATGAATACTGCCATGACAATGAGAGATGTTGATCAAAATTTCATCCTTATGCGAACTTATCTTCAGTAGTTTCGGTACAGAAAAAAGTCATTTCTACAATAGTAGAATGGTTTGATAACCTTGACACACTTCTCCGCCACTGGAGTACTGGATAATTTGCAACTGCCATTGTCGTTAAGCATCCCTTGAAGCACTTATTAACAAACTGTTCTTTTACAGTACAAAATGCAACATTTCCGAAAGCAAATTTCGTCAGGAACAGTAACAACTGCCACTGCCCTAGACGATGATGCTGACTCCTTCCGATGAGGTTACGAACTGGGGCAGAGCTCTTCCATGCTGAGATCCGTAATGACCTCTGCTGTGAGGGCGCTGAGAGGGGAGACGTGGTTTTTAGGAGCGTCTTCCGTATGTTGTTTGGTTTTGCAGCGGGACCTCGCTAACGTCTGTGGTATCGATATGTGTTGCCGTCATTGGTGGGGTACCGCGATCTCTGCACGACACCATAAATTGCGATGCAGCGCACCCAGACGACGCGCACCATCTTCGGGTCTCTGAGAAAGGTTTCTTAAGTACGCGCCAAGCTTTCCTACCTGATTTTTTGAAGTTCATGTTACTAGATATTTTTTGCTATTGTTAGACGTCCTACATCGAGGAGGTTGAGGAGCTCACCAACTATTTCAGGGTCTCCGCTGTTATGAAACACTCGGTAAAACCACTCTGTAACATCAATCTAACCCGGAACGTAATTCCTTCGGAGACCACGGGGTATACGCCTTTTAGCTGTTGTTACAACGGCTTTGACAAATCTTCCGTAGTTGCTGCCTTTTTGAGGGATACATTGGACGACTGTGTCTAACTGTGCAGCAAATTCGTCCCACTAGGCATTCCCAAAATTCCACCCAGGCCTTGGGATAGAGTGGATGATCGGGATTTGAATTCAGATTTAGATGATAATGGGACGGTGTTGGCTGCGCGCAGACAATAGTTCAGAACTCTGTTTCGATATGGAATCGGCTGGTTTTGAGAGTCCTCTGGGGCAAAGGACAGGTTTGGATTCTATTCTGCATTCCAGCAGCTTATCTGAAAGAATTACGTTCCTTGACCTCAAAACAGTTTACAAGGAGTTCCCTATTTTCGTCTGCACTTTGATATTTCCAAGCAATGTGAGGACTCCTAAGGCTGCCGGCGTATATTGCATGGTATCTATGTACTTCTAACACGCTGTCAGGCCAAGGTATTGAGGTGACTTATAAATGTTGACGACGCTGATGCCTGCTGTTTCTGTTGTTGTCTGTTGAACGTTCGAATTTACGTTTGTAAATTTGTTTAGCGCAATCGATGTCTGACCGGCCGTAGATTTCAGCCCGATATGAACGGTGATAGTTAGCTGCACCTAGATCATATCCATGTATTTTGCCTCTGATGTTGTTGCCCTTCGTTTCCTATGTGAATTTCCTGGGTAATGACGATGTCTATATTTCGGTCTACAAAGACCTTTGATATGTAGTCACTCCTAGCTATGGTAAGACCTTCAGCATTTAATTGAAAGATTCGGACAACGTCTCTCAGATTTGTTGTCATGTGGTCTTGAGAAGCACTAGTGCGAGGACCCATGTCTATATAAATAAAAATGAATTGCCGTATGTATTAAATATCGTCACTGGAGAATAGCTCGACCGATTCGGATGAAACATCCGCTGTCAGCGTTGCGACAGGCACCTGAAAGTCAAGTTCAGCAACTCTTGCACTTCTTGAGCCTCGCTTACTTCATTGAGATACAGATATGAGTGGTGACTGTTCTTCTGACAAGCTTCCCGTCAATCCAAATTTCCAAATTCCCAATCACCGCATCGCAACGACCCACGCCCATTAACCCCTACAAACAGATTTATAATTCCTGTAGTAATTCGGACGTCGTTTGTGTATCCCCACTGAAACATTTTGACGACACAGCCGTCGCGCCCATATACTTACGGATATGAGTCAGAACCATAACTTCTCGTTACGAAGTGGCTTCCTGTGCTTCCTCTGTCTCCTACATATAATTACTTAAAAACACTATTACTACTCGCAGAACGCAGCCTACGTATCATCTTCCTATTACTGAGGACTGATGCTCTTGAGGTCTGCGACCGAACTGGGGCCGACCAGTCATGGGGTCTGGTTAAGTCTGTTTTCCTGGAGGTGTGGCGCTGCCCCCTCTATACATTGGCGAGCGGGTTAGCGCTTTCTTGATGCTCTTTCGCTGAGCTGCGGTCGTCGGTGCAGTGGATGCTTTAGGACTGCACATGGACAATGCTCAGAACCACATTGTTGAGCTGCAGCATCAAACGCCACTTGGATCACATTTCTTAAATTAGCAACATATTATGGAGTACCGTATCCAGCCACTTGCCAGGAATATTTAAGCATAATTTGATACACTGGAGGAGACAGCTGGTTATGAATAATATAATGCATTTTCATTACGAAAATTCTATTTACTAACTTCGTGTCGCAGTCACTGCAGACTGTCCTTAAAGAGTCTGTTATCGTTCTTGCATATATTTTATACTGCCGGCAGAAATATACACCCAAAGTCTGTATGTATTTTGTTGTTTGTGGTGGAGTGATCATGCATTCAGCGTCCTTTCCCGCAAATGAATCATTTACAACTGTTTTGTCCTTGTGAGCACTCCAAGAATGACTTCTGGTTATTTGAACATTAACAACATTTACAAAAATGGATTCTAAATGGACTTTTGACATTTTGCCAAATGTACTAGCCTCCAAATGTATGTTTAGTGGAAGATTGTCTTCAATAGCCTTTTCAACTTTCGAGCACATAGTTTTTCTGTTAGCTTTCGGCTCGTTGGACGTCCAGCATCTATTATTGCATGTGAGTTGTATTGTGTGTAGATTCGACCAAGACCACTGTTGATTTCTCCCCTTCTTTTTAGACAGTGTCACACCAGATAATAGTTCGTAATTAATTCCGCTCTGATCCATGTTCAAAGGCAGTCTGGGTGCATCTCGAAACTTGAATTTTTCTGGTTTATTTCTTCGACAAAACGGGTCCCAGACTGAGGAATATTTTGCTCTTATTGTACATCTCTGGCTATCATGAAAGCAGTGATGTGTTTACAGCTCGTTCCGTATTCTTCCTTGAGAGGTGATTGCGCGAGCTGCAGAACATTTAAACTAAACTTTGTGTGCCCAATTTCTCTCGCTTTTTGCATTGCCCAAAATTGAAGATGCCGGTAACGGACACAGTTTCCTTCATTCCGTAGTATGTCAGATTGGGATAGAGTGTTTGTTTTATCTTCAGTTCTTTCATTGTCTTGTGTCCTTGAAATGGATACCTTTTTTCTCTACATAATCAAATACTGCTTTGATGTTCGATGTGCTTTTTGTAGATGGATGTCTTTTCAATAACAACCTGTAGGTCGGAATTTTACATGTAGGTGTGTGATAATAATCTTAAATACGTTCAAGTCGTTCTTCCGAAAATTTTGTTAAGTTACTGAAAGTATTGGCTTTTGTTTCTGGTGAAAGTTTATTGTCACCAGAACCGTTAGCTTCTCTTCGAGGGGTGTTGTTTCCGCCGCTGCCACTAGCTCTACAATCTTGAACACTATTAGAGGCAAAGGTGGAAAAATGGGCCCCTGCTGGTATTATGGGCCCCCTACATATTTGGAAGTACAGGAAACGAATTCTAGCGGAAAGCACATGAGCTACTAGAACTAGTTGCCAAACTTCACTGTAGTGTGTGCAGACGTAATAGCTGTCATGGTTTGTGAGTAGTTGTGCTGTGAATTTTTTCGCTGTCATCAAAAGTTTGAAAGGTTAGTGTTTATTTGAATAAAACTCAAATTTCTAACATGTTATTACTAAAACCAAGGTAAGGTACGTATTTGGCTTGTTGTTGGGATGCCGTTTTACATTAATTAACGTCGGTTGCGAACCAAACTAACCGTAGGCAAAACCGTTTTTCCCAAGATGTCGAGGGTGGATATATGGGCCCCTTTTGCTGCTGGTATTATGGGCCCCGTAACATCAATCAGATTTTATGGGACCATTTACAAGTATTGCTACTCTTTATGTTTCAGATGCCTCGAAGACATCTTGTACCACCAAAAAAATCGAAACGGCAATCGTGGGACAAAGTAAATATGTCAAATACTATTGTAGCTATTAAAGAGAAAAACATGGGTTGAAAAAAGCGGTTAATGTGTACTCAGTCCCTCGTTCTACACTCTGAAGGCTTTCACGAATCGATAAACCGGTCGAAGAAATAGTTAATATTAAACTGGGCCGTCCACCGGTTTTACCACAGGGACTTGAGGACGAACTGGTTAAATATCTTCTCATTATGGAATCCAAATTCTACAGCCTTACCAGAAATGACGTCAGGCGCATGGCCTACCCGCTATGCACAAGAAATAAAATCCCTCATCCATTTGTAGAGGGCGAAGTTTCTGGTCGAACTTGGTTTGACCATTTTATGTCACGGCACAAAAATATTCTGTCTATTTTGAAGCCATCCGCAACTTCGATTTCATGTGCTAATGGGTTTAATAAACAAGCTGTCGACAATTTCTTCAGTTTACTTGAAGCTGCGTTCAGTAACTAAAATTAACCTGCGGCCAGAGTTTTTAATGTAGACGAGTCAAAAAATGGCTCTGAGCACTATGGGACTTAACTGCTGAGGTCATCAGTCCCCTAGAACTTAGAACTACTTAAACCTAACTAACCTAAGGACATCACACACATCCATGCCCGAGGCAGGATTCGAACCTGCGACCGTAGCGGTCGCGCGGTTCCAGACTGTAGCGCCTAGAACCGCTCGACCACCCCGGCTGGCAGACGATTCAGGTCTTAGTGTCGTTCAAGAATAATTTCTCGTGTCATCGGCCTGAGGGGAAAAAGGCAAGTTGGTGCATTATCTGCAGCTGAAAGGGGATCACTTGTAACGTGTAAAAAGATGCTTATGTGTGTGACTATTGTGAATAGACTAGGCATAGGCTGTGAAAATCATCCCACCAGTAGACTAATTAACAATGTTCAGAGTGAATCTTTCTTTCATTATACACAAAAATTAAATAAAGTTATTTTTTCAAATTTTTGTTTCTTTTTATTTCAGACTACCTTTGGGCACATATTACCAGCACAAATTCTTGACGCAACAAAATGCAGACTATCAGGAAAAATAAAATTTTGTTTTAAATATTAAAAAGTTGAACCAAAACATGTCGTAACTATTTGCAGGACATACTAGAGCATTGTTTTATGTTAATTTCAGGTGATTATACTAAAAATAATAGGTGTCATATAAAAAAAAACAAAGTGGGGGCCCATTTATCCACCTTTACCTCTATCTTCTACAGTTTTCCTCATCCAACATCTTACCCAATGTAGCTTCAGTTGACCAATCAAATAAATATTCATATTTTTGAATAATCAGATACTCCAAAAACAATGCGAAAGTGTCATCATCCCGTCTACGCCGTGTTCCATTGGATAACGTCTTCTTAAGTTGGATTCCACTATATTTAAAACGTTTAAACATTAATGGTTTCGCTCATTTTTGCTGTATATATATGACTATACTGACACACAGGTATACTAAAGAATTCAACTACCTGCTAAGGTAATGACTGACTGGTGCGTTAACCCCATCACCCTCCTCTAAAATTGCAAGCGCTGTTGTGTAAAAACCAGCAGCAACATAATCACACGCCGTCGCAGGCGTGGTTACAAATGTAAAAACGGTTAAATACAAATTCCCATTCGAGCAGAGAGACGTCTCTTACCAGTGTGGAAGAATGCAGTGAGAAATTACATGAACGTAGCATGACACTGCTAAGCCTTACTACTTGTCGGTGAGTTATCTGATTGTATCAGCACGCAAGACTGTATGTTTCTATCAAGGACACTACTCTCCTTGGATATAGCTCAGCACCACAGAAACATGCGGAACAATTCAATGTATATATATACACAGAAGCGCCAAAGAAAGTGGTATAGGCGCGCGTATTCAAATACAGAGATATGTAAACAGACACAACACGGCGCTGCGATCGGCAGAGACTATATAACACAACAAGTGAATGACGCAGTTGTTAGATCTTTCACTGTTGCTACAATAGCAGGTTATCAAGATTTAAGTGACTTTGATCGTGGTGCTATAGTCGGACCAACGATGACTGGTGGAGGCTCTGTAACGAAGTGGGGCGTGTGCAGTTGGACTGATATGGGACTTCTGGTATGTCTAGATACGATTCTGACAAGTGACACTTACGTAAGCATTCGTGTGATCACTTGCATCCATTCATGTCCATTGCGCATTCCGACGGACTTGCGCAACTCCAGGAGGACAATGCGACACCGCACATGTCCAGATATGCTACAGAGTGGCTTCAACAACATTGCTCTGAGTTTAAACACTTATGCTCTCCAACAAGATCCCCAGACATTAACATTACTAAGCAAATCTGGGATGCCTTACAACGTGCTATTCAAAGGGATCTCCAGCCCTCGTACTCTTACGGATATATGGACAGTCCTGCAGAATTCATGGTGTCAGTTCCCTCCAGCACTACTTCAGACATTAGTCGAGTCCTTGCCACGTCGTGTTGCGGCACTTCTGCGTACTCGCGGAGGTCCTACACGATATTAGGCAGGTGTACCAGTTTCTTTGGCTCTTCACAGTATGTCGCAGATGTTTCATTCCGTTGGATATTTTCTAGAGAACAGATGCCACTTCTTTCCTTTTTAGAAATAAAAAGTTCTATTAATCTGAAAGTGTTTTGTACAGATGATTTTGGACTCTTGTCACCATACATCGCAACGTCTCTCCTTCCTTGTTAGTATCGCTGCTGACTCCCACAGCTGCCGACACTACAGTCCTGATTTTTCTTTCGCCTAATGTGTCTATTGTGATTCTGGATGCTGTCTCATAAATTTTGTTGAGGAACCTCACGTACATATCTGAAGTCCGATAGTGGGCAAACTAAGAATAACACAATTGAATGCTTTCAATGTCCTTGTCATAGTGGTATGTGAATTTCTACATACAATTGGATCGCCTAAGTCCTGTTCGAGAAGAGAGACTTCTCTTGTAAGGTTGATACAAGTCTGAAGATGCATGGAATCTTGGGATATAGCTTTGAGTGAGACTGTTTCAAAATATGAAGCAGTGATCAGAGTCACAGGCAGTGAGGTCAAGTGTATTTGGCATTCTGTGGTGGCATGCATGCGTGGCGCCACCCATTCAAAACAGGTAGGTCACAGGCAGCACTCTGGTTTAAATGTGCCGTCTCTTGCATAACTGTGTGCGGTGCGTGGTGGGCCCGTTGTGGTTGACAAAGACGCCGTCGATACCGCGCTGATCTCTTTACACCGTCTGTTTTAATTTCCTAATTACTCCGCAGTTTCTCGTAAAGTGGAGCATGTGATACTATTGATTGTAACCTACTCATCAGGTGGTGACATTAAGCTCACACCCAAACCTGCAGATGTCAGACAATCAGATCGGTACCAAATGTTAATCATTCAAATCACCGACATAGTTTCTACTATGCACTATCTTCAAGGAGAACGGTCGTAAATAGTAAGTAATGAGTACCACAAATGACCTACGGAGCACAGGAAAAGCGAAACTGGGAGAGTCTGTCGTCTGGCATTCGGTGGTGCGTCAGTTCGTCGTACCAACGGGTCCCGGGTTTCAGCCCTGATCATGCCAGTTCTTGTCGTTGAGTGGGACAATATCTTCCCAATGTAAAAGTACTGTTCGGAGTTTATAGATGTACGGCGGTACTGACATCTAGCATTCAATTATTATTATTGTCGTTATTATTATTACTATTAATACTTCCGCACTTGTGATGCAAGTATTTCTTTATTCTTATATTTCTATAGTTTATATTAATTCTGACAACTACAAATGTGCTTATATGTCTCCTTATTTCAAATAAATAAAATGTCGTGTGACTATGGCCTCCCGTCGGGTAGACCGATCGCCGGGTGCAAGGCTTTCGATTTGACGCCACTTCGGCGACTTGCTCGTCGATGGGGATGAAATGATTAGGATTAGGACAACACAACACCCATTACCTGAGCGGAGAAAATCTCCGACCCAGCCGGGAATCGAACCCGGGCCCTTAGGATTGACATTCTGTCGCGCTGACCACTCAGCTACCGGGGGCGGACTCTTTCAATTAAACGAAGCGAAAGCGAACTACCAATAGAAAATTGCTGTAAACTCCGAACAGTCCTTTTACATGTTGTCCCATTTAACAGTTTCACACTTCGTTTGCAAAACCAGAACTCCAACGTGGGACCCTTGGTACCACAAACCAATGCCATACCAACTTCCCGACGGGAGCTCTAAACGAGAGACGCCCACAGTTATGCTTTTCCTGTGCTCTGTTTATTCACTTTCTCCTGGACGACGGCACACAGCACACCTATACTGACATACACGTTGTACTCTGTCGATGTACAACATTTAGTACCGATCTGACTGTCTGACATCTGGAGGTTTGGGTGTCAGCAGCTCCCTTGGTGCTATTTATGAGACGTTGACTAAGTGGAGGCACTGAGTTTCACCATCTCCCTTCTTTCGACATCAACATACAACACAAACAAATGGTTCAAATGGCTCTGAGCACTATGGGACTCAACTGCTGAGGTCATTAGTCCCCTAGAACTTAGAACTAGTTAAACCTAACTAACCTAAGGACATCACAAACATCCATGCCCGAGGCAGGATTCGAACCTGCGACCGTAGCGGTCTTGCGGTTCCAGACTGCAGCGCCTTTAACCGCACGGCCAACACAAACATAACTCTGCATTATACAGCGTGGTTTAGCTGCTCCAACCACTGGGTTTTATGTAGCTTGCAACCCTTCAAATAACATTCTCAAGATTTCCACATTCTATCTACGCGCTAATTATTAGTCCTGTAGAAAAACGAGCAGAATCTTTCTGCAGGAAGTTCAATGTAGTTAAATTTTACACTGGAATACGTTTTCGCTGGAGGCCACAATTTACGAGTTATTCAAGAGAACCGCTTTTGAAGGTCACGTTTGTAAGTTTTTCTTGAATAATTCGAAAACTACAGTTTCTAGCAGAAACGTATCCCAGTACAAAATTTAACCACATCAAATTTCCTAAAAAACAGTTCTGTCCTTTTTTTCTGTAGGACTAATAGACTGCATGTAGCGAGTGAGAGGATATAAAAATCTTGGGCAGTATATTTGAAGGCGTTGGGGGTTGCATAAAATCCAGGATTAGGGGTAGGTGAATCACCCTTTATATGCATCCATTACATTCACCTACACACATACAACACACCTCTCACTTATCTGCAAGGAAAGGGGACATTGTGGGCGAAGAAAGAACGTTCTTTTTGTTAAGTGGCTAAACCCCCTTTTCCCATGGGATATCCCAGCCAAAAATGCCACTCGACATTTACATTGAAGAGCCAAAGAAACTGGTGTACCTACCTAATATCGTGTGGGGCCCCCGCAAGCACGCAGAAGTGCCGCAACATGATGTGGCATGGACTCCAGTAATGTCTGAAGTAGTGCTGGAGGGAACTGACACATTATTCTTGGAGGGCTATCCATAAATGCGTAAGAGGACGAGGGGGGGGGTGGGGGGAGATCTCTTCTAAATAGCACGTTGCAAGGCATCCTAGATATGCTCTATACTGTTCACGTCTGGGGATTTTTGGCGGCCAGTGGAAGTGTTTAAACCCAGAATAGTGTTCCTGTAGCCGCTTTGCAGCAATTCTGGACGTGTCCAGTGTTGCATTGTCCTGGTGCGGTTGCCCAAGTCCGTCGGAATGCACAATGGACATGAACGGCTGCAGGTGATCAGACAGGATGCTTACGTACGTGTCACCTGTCAGAGTCGTATCTAGATGTATCAAAGATCCCATATCACTAAAACTGCACACGCCCTACACCATTGTAGAGCTTCCACCAGATTTAACAGTCCCTTGCCGGCATGCAGGGTCCACGGATTTATGAGGCTGTCTCCATACCTGTACACGTCCATCCTCTCGATACAATTTGAAAAGAGACTCGTCTGACCAGGCAACATGTTTCCAGTCATCAACAGTCCAATATCGGTGTTGACGGACCCAGGCGAGGCATAAAGCTTTGCGTCGTGCAGTCATCAAGGATACACGAGTGGGCCTTCGGCTCCAAAAGCCCATATCGGTAATGTTTCGTTTAATGGTTCGCACGCTGTTGATGGCTCAGTATTGAAATCTGCAGCAATTTGCTGAAGGGTTGCACTTCTGACACGTTGAACGATTCTCTTCAATCGTCGCTGCTCCCGTTCCCGCAGGATCTTTTTCCGGCCGCAGTGATGTCGGAGATTTGATGTTTTACTGGATTCCTGATATTCATGGTACACTTTTGAAATGGTCGTACGGGAGAATTCCCATTTCATCGTTGCCTCGGAGATGCTGTGTCCCATCGCCCGACTATAACAACGCGTGCAAACTCAGTTAAATCTTGATAACCTGCCTATGTAGCAGCAGTAACACATCTAACAACTGCGTCAGTCACTTGTTGTCTTATATAGGCGTTGCCAACCGCATCGCCGTTTTCTGCCTGTTCACATATCTTTGCATTTGAATACTTACTCCTATACCTGTTTCTGTGGCGCTTCAGTGTAATTTCGTTTAGTACCGAAAAGAATAAAAATTTAATCACTTAATACCTGTTATTTGATGAACGTCTCTACAAAAATGACAATCTGGTGCTTTATGCTGTAACACTTCACGCGTCTGCAAGTATAATAAACATCTCCCTCAGAAGGTTGCACGTTACAATTTTGGCAATATTGAATTTTCCCTGGAATAAAGAGGTACTTGACGTGAGACATGACAATGTAGCAACGGAAGTCCTTTTTTATGTTTATAGGTTAACCTATCTGTAGTTGTAAATTTGACCATCGTGAAGAACGCCGTATATCGACGAACAGCTTATGGGCGTGACTGAAGTGAGTTTTATTCGAAAAGATATTGAATGGCTAAATAAAAGCATAGATAGGAAAATAGATCTGTCAATTTGGAAGCAGAAATTCAAGAAAAGTAGGAGGAGCAGTGGAAAATTATATTTCTGCAGCTGGTAAAGACATGCCTGAAATCGACTGATGTACGTGCAAGAAAGTTGTATATCGTTATAAAGTAAAAACTGTACACTAGTATAATTTGTTTGGCCTGGCCTTTGGTTTGGGTGAAACAAAAACGGACAACGGCACTTTAGGCGACTGTCTTGTTTTGGCAGGTTATTTTTCAACAGCATAACAAAAGTTTGTTGTTTCAGGACATAGCTTTGTGCCGCGAGACCATACTTCCCCAGTAACCGGGAAAAAAGGAGTGTAATGGCTGTCATGATTGCCTATAATTGGAAATATGTAATATTTGAAGCTTGTTTAAGTACATCTTTCATTTTAAAGGAAATGAGACGGAATGACTTTGTCGTTGTCAGTGTTCTTGAACGAATTAGGAAGTGAGACCGAAGCTTGAAAATTACTATTAAATGGTTGAGTATCAGTGCAGGTAATCCAATTTCATTGTGTCTACGTCTTAGTCACAACGCAGTTCACCGTTTCGTATCTCGTTATCTGCCAAAAACAAAAGAGGTTACTCAAGTTATCCTCCCTATACCTGTTATGAGGGCCGATCGCGGTGGCCGAGCGGTTCTAGGCGCTTCAGTCCGGAACCGCGCGACTGCTACGGCCGCAGGTTGAATCCTGCCTCGGGCATGGATGTGTGCGATGTCCTTCGGGTAGTTAGGTTTAAATAGTTCTAAGTTCTAAGGGACTGATGACCTAAGATGTTAAGTCCCATAGTTCTCAGATCCATTTGAACCATTTGAACCTGTTATGAGGTTTCCTACATCTACATCTACGTGAATACTCTGCAGTTCACACTTAAGTGCGTGGTACTATTGTATGCTCACTAACAGTGCGCGGGAGAAAGGAACACATAAATCTTCCCGTGCGACACCTGATTTTTCTGATTTTATAATAATGATCGTTTCTTCCTGCGCAGGTGGGCGCCAAAAAAATAGTTTCTCAATCGGGGGAGAACGTTGGAGACTGACATTTCACCAACAAATCTCGCCGCAATACAAAACAGGCAGCCATTCTTCGAAGTTCTTTGATGTCCTCCGTCAATTCTAAATTCCTTTGTTGTGTGAAGAGCTTCTTCCACCACTAGCGGACCAAATGGGGGACATGTGGGATGATGTATAGCACAGGGAATTTTGTCTGAACTTAACTTCTGAGCGAACATTTCAATTTATTTCGATTGTTTATCTTTTGTTTGCTATTGTTTCTTGTCCTTTATAGAACTAGTCTGTTTTTTAGTTTGGACATTTATTAAATAAATACACTACATTGTTTTAGTTTGTCATATCATATATCCTCTAAATATGTTCCGTTACTCTTGACATTGTATGAGAAAATCATATTCTTTTTTATGTACAACATTATCCCACAGTGTACTTTTGTAAGATATGGAACTTTCTTAAACTGAAATCCACTTAAAAATTAGGATAACATTCTAAATATTGTTGCTGTTCTGTAATACACACTTTATGACTTGGTCATACATAATGAAACATATAAATAAATGTTTCCAAAGAAAACAATATTTTTACCTCCTGAAAAATTATGAAGCTGTAATCAACAGCCTTCTTTGAGGGAGGTCTTCGTATGTAGATTTTGATCAACTTGGCACTACTGCAATGACTCTGTGCCAATATACGTTTTGGAAGACTTATAGTAAAGTCTCTGAGTGTGGGTAGTGATCAAAGCATTGCTTTACGGAAAAATATGTGCCCGTTTATACAAATCATAACATCAAGGTATTCATACGTCATCAAGCACTATGATCCATCCGAATGAACCTAGATGCACTTCGAAACAAGCCTCACATGCTGGTTTCGTCCGTATGAGTTTCAGCGTAGCGGTGTTACGATGTGATCCAGACTTGAACAATGAAGTCGCAATTAGCACCATTGTACACTTGCGACTTGGTCCATGGGCGCGACAGCTGAATAGAGAGCAAGAACCAGTTTCCACCATAACATAAACCATGACGCATCCGTAAAAAGAACGCTATTCCAATTTTCCTGGTGGGTATGACGCTGTATTCGCCTACTCACTCGATGACGTGGCCGCATCAAAGAAACTACAGAGCAAGCCGACTGTAGGGAATCATACACAGAATGTGCTCCCCAAAGGTCACCTGAAGATTACTTTCCACGCAAGGCTACACTGGTTATTCATTTTTCTTCTTTTTGTTCATATGGACCCAGGTCTCATGGTTGAGGCTTATATTATGTTCAACATTTCAGAACCAAAAAAAGCAGTGTAATCAAATCTTGAACAGTTAAATTACACAATGAATAAAACCATGAAAATTACCACTCAGAGAATGACTATAAAGCAATAGTTTAAGAATTTATGTTATACGTCATTACTGATATGTTCATATCGATAGGTTTTGAGTGAGCTGACGGCGTTGGCTTGGCTTGGAGTTCCTGGGTACGTCGCTCCGCGAGAGGGCTCTGTTGCTGACTATCGGTGAGGAGACATTGGGCATGAGCGTGAAAGAGAAGAGGGCTTGGACAGAACAGAGGGGCGATTTTGCCAGCAAGCAACAATACGTGTAGGTGGCCCAAGGCGGAGAAGATGGCAGAAGACTTTTCTGTTTGGAGGTGGCAGCGTGGGAGGACTGTTATGGTCTTCATCTCTTGGTCTCCGTCTACGATTTTTACCCCGCTCCCCTCCTCCCCCTTCCTCACACTTTCCTGAAATACTAAATTGGTGATTTGTTAATATCTCGGATTGTGTCCTATCAAGCGATCCCTTGTTTCTATCAAGTTGTGCCACAAATGTCTTGTCTCTCCCATTCTGTCCAGTACCTCATTAGTTATGCGATTTACCCATCTAAACTTCAGCATTCCTCCGTAGCAACACATTTCAAAAGCCTCGATTCTCTTCTTCTCTAAACTGCTTGTCGTCCATTTTTTTTCTCCCACTCAATGAACTTCAGATAGACTTCCTAAAACTTACATCTGTACTCGATGTTAACAAATTTCTCTTTTTCAGAATCGTTTTCCTTGCCATTGCTAGTCTACTGTTTATATCCTCGCTACTTCGACTTTCGTCTATATTTTGCTGCCAAAATAGCAAAAACTCATCTACTCGTTTCCTAATATAATTTTCGCAGCATGATCTGATTTAATTCGACTACGTTTCGTTATATTTTTTTCGCTGTGTTGATGTTGACGTGTAAAGTCGTCGCTTCTTTACGCTACTTGCACAATTGTTGTGGAACATTCGATGTGGTCGAGCCAGGTTTAAATTCCGTCACATAAGTACCTCATGGAAGTCCACCTACTGCGAGGCTGTGTGGCAATTATCAACTTCGCACAAGTTAAAGGTGAGCGCCTGTGTACTGTCCTGCTTAGTAACTTGTTGCGCCAAATTCGTGTGAACTTGTTGGCTCCCGAACGTGTTCAGTTGCTTCATTTAGATGGTTTTTTATTCGTACTTCAAGGGGAGTGATAACGTGTGTATTTTTTGGGGGATCTGAATGTTCCCGCAACTACTGCACCGCCTAGGCGGTATTTTGCCATAAAAAGCTTTCGGCATTTCCTTAAATGTGCGCTGCTCCACTAAAGGGGCTATGAAGTAGCTGTTTATTCGTTTCTGTGTTTATTTGGGCAGTTCAGTGATGTTAAATATGCAAAATTATTTCCTTATCTCAAATGCTATGTGAGTGCTTTTAAGGTGTTATTGGAAACGAGGTTACAAAAGTCATGGGATAACTTCCAATATAGTGCCGGACTTCCTTTTTCCCGGCGTAGTGAAGCAACTCGGTATAGCATGAACTCGTCAACTCGTAGGCTGTTCGCTGCAGAAATGTTGATCCAAGCTGCCTCCATAGCCGCCACTAACTGCGAAAGTACTGTCAGTGCAGAATTTTGTGCACGAACTGACCACTCGATTATGTCCCACAAAGGTTCGATGGGATTCATGTCGGGTGACCTGAGTGGCCAATTAATTCGCTCGAAATGTCCAGATGGTTCTCCAAACTAATCGTGAACATTTGTGTTCCGGTGACATGGAGCATTGTCATCCATAAACATTCCGTCGTTGTTTGGGAACCCGAAGTCCAAGAATGGTTGCAGATGGCCTCCAAGTAGCCCAGCATAATCATTTGCAGTCAATGATCGGTTCATTTATGACAGAGGACCCAGTCCATTCCATGTAAACATAGCCCGCATCACCAGCTTGCACAGTACCTTGTTGACATGGCTTCCTGGGGTCTGCGCCACACTGCAACACTACCATCAGCTCTTACCAACTGATATCTGTACAAATCTGACCAGGCCACTGTTTTCCAGCCGTCTAAGGTCCAACCTATTTGGTCACGAGCCCAGAAGAGACGCTGCAGGCGATATCGTGATGTTAGCAAAGGCACTCGCGTTCGTCGACTGCTGCCATAGTCCATTAATGCAAAATTTCATCGCACTATACTAACGAATTTGTTCGTATTAAGTCCGACATTGATTTCTGCGGCTATTTCACTCAGTATTGTTAGCACTGAAAACTCGATGCAAACGCCGCTGCTCTCAGTCTTTAAGTGAAGGCCGTCGGCAATTGCATTGTCCGTGGTGAGAGGTAACGCCTGAAATGTAGTGTCCTCGGCACACTTTTGAAATTGTTGATCTCAGAATAGCAATTCCCTATCCATTTCCTGAACGGAATTTCCCACGCGTCTAGCTCCAAATACCATTCCTCGTCTGTTACGCTGTCGCCGAGGTAGCCCCTGCGGGCCGGCAACACATCTAACACCACACAGGATCGAGGTTGTCTATGCCCAAGGCGTAAGCAATGGTAAACATCGGCTGTTTTGGAAACAGGCATTCCGCGTACTACTTCCTGCAGAGGGAGTTCGAGATGGCCTGCAGGAAGTAAAGTATTACTACAACAACATCTGATTGCCTGGCCAGTACTATTTAAAGGCTAGAACCAGCATCGGACATCACGCCGAATACCGACCTCAAGGACGTCTCCAAGGAAGACTACGTCTTCGCCATCGGCATAGGACTTGGAATTAAGTGTATATGTGTTACCATGGACTCTTGAGGAAAACGTAGAAGTTATCTTTTATTGCCTCTAGTAGGAAATTCTTACTGGCTTTGTGAGTGTGCCTTTTCGTTGTTATTGATTCATTTCCTTGTAGACTCACGTAAATAAAAGTTTTGTTGTAAACACTTTCGAATTGTCAGTGACAACATCGTCCCTTTAGATAATTTTGATGTTAAATTGTGCTATATGCTTAAATATTGGAGTTTTAAATAATTTTTTATTCTTATATTGACGTTTTATTCAGTGGCGCTTTAAATATTGGTGTGGGTGTCGTCCTATCAGATCTTTTATTGACACTTCCGAACTATATTGCGTTACTTGTGTGTTTGAAATATAGTTTGGTAAGTGGTCTAACATGTTTTGGGCTCATTTATATAATTACTTGATAATGCCACTTGTTGGCGCTTCTGAACTATCTTTCATTACTCACGTTTTTATAGTACACTTCACTACAATATTAAAGGATCACTTTTTTGAAAACTCACTTAATTTAGTGCCATACCAACGTACAAGTTTGAATTTTTGCTCAAAGGTGCGTACAACCTTTCTCTATAATAGTGCAAAACCGTAGTCACCTGCCACATCATTCTCGTGCTCAACAATGCTTCAGATACACGAAGGCAAAAAAATTGCAACACCAAGAAGGAGTTGTGCGACATGAACTTAAAATGGTAGACATGTTTCTGCATTTGAAAAGAGAGTCATTTCAAATTTCTCGCTAGTCGCTTAAGTGTGGCGCTAGTAGTTACCTTAGGGGTTGAACGTGGTGCGTTGATATTAGTAAAAAATGCTTTTAACGTGACAGAGACACCATTATCAAAACCTCACTCACTTTGAAAGATATCGTGTAATAAGGCTACGAGTACATGAATTTCTTCTGCGATATTGGAGAAGGACTTGGCAGAGATACAGCCACTGTACATGATTGCTGACAGCGACGATGACGAGAACGTACGGTGGCAAGAAGACCGGGCTCCGGACGGGCACCTACGCTAGGGAGAGGGAGGATCATCGTGTTCGGGGTATTGCTCTGGCGCATTGTGCTGCATCTGCAGCAGCAATATGAGCAGCAATTTGTACCACAGTGACAGCTCGAACTGTTAACATTGGATACTCCGATACTTGTCCGAGTCCGACGCCCTGTAGCATACATTCCACTGACCCCAAACCACCGCAACTTGTCGTCAGGGGACGGCTTGTCGGAGGACGGGACAGAGTTCTTTTGTGTTTTCCGAGGGCCTGCAACCAACCTGTTCGCGTAGTAGACATTCTGGACCTATAGGTGGAGTTATGGTGGTGGGTGCGATTTCGTATGACAGCTGGAGAACCCTCGTGCTTATCCCACGTGCCAAGATTGCAAATTTGTACGTCAGTCTGGTGATTCGATTTGTTGTGATGCCATTCATGAATAGCATTCCATGGGGTATTTTCCAACGGAATAAAGCTCGCCCACATATCGCTATTGTAACCCAACAGGCTCTACAGGATGTCGACAAGCTGCCTTGGCCTGCTCGATCACCAGATCTGGGACATCATCGAACGACAACATTAATCGTCTTTGTATTGACCGACCAAGTGCAACAGTCATGGAACTCAGTCGCACAAAATGACATCCGTTACCTCTACAACACAGTGCATGCACTTTTGCATGCTTGCATTCAACATTCTGGTAGCTACACCGGTTATTAATGTACCAGTATTTCACTTTTGCAACAGCTTACAGTAATCTTGCAATGCTAACCACTTAAATATGTTACATTGACAAATTATTCCCGACAATTCATTGTCCTACATTGATTACTTTTTGGTGCAGCGGTTTTTTTCCCGTCAGTGCAGCAAGGTTGAAAGTTTACCGTCTAACCTCCTTGCCTAGGGACGCCAGATGAAAGTTGATGTCGTCAAGCCCTGAATCAAAATTGCGCAACGGATAACTGAGGAGGGGAGCTTGAGAGCGCTACCTAGAGAGCGTGTCCTTTCTGTACGGTACTAGGCAAGGGGCTGGAGGGCTCACACGCTGATGTTTGGCTCCCTGCATTCTATATCTTCTGTTTTTTAAATGAATTCCTTTAACTTGACTTCTTTGTGATTTTTAAGGTATGTTAAAGATTGATGACAGTGGATTTCCTATTTATTTTAAGCATTATCACACGACTTTACACCGATAGCAGCAATTGTTTCAGTTTACAGATATTACAAATTTTCAACTTATAGCTCGGGTATATTATATACTAATCTGCACGCACATTTCTACAGGTAAGACGGAATTACGTTGGCCAAATGTATATCAGCAAAGTCTCCCAACATTTTACATAGGACATCCACTATGTGAGGAGGATAACGGGCAAACTGGGGACCAGATACGTTAACACAGGGGGTCAATTTTCCTAAATTAACGAGATCATTCATTTCCTTACACAATCCGAAGCTGGAAATAAAAGAATTAGTACAAATATTCAAATACCTCTCTTCCATTCGTGAACATTGAGACAGACGCACTGAGGTCACGTCTGCTCACTTACCCGTCTTCTGTAATACTCCACGAATATGGTGGGCACCCGGAGGTCTTCCTGGGCCCCGGTGGAGGGGGTGGTCGAACCACTTGGCCTTGACCAACCTCTCCACTCCCAAATCTTGTGACACTGGAAAGTCTGACTTTTACCTGCCTGTGCTGTCTCTCTGATCCCCTACCCATGAGTAAGGTTGGCACTACTATACTACAGAACTACTTCCCAGCAAAGATTTGGCCACGCTTTACGGAAAGGTGTGAGGAGGATTAGGAAAGTTCATGTGCAGATTCACATTTACGTACAAGAAATGCATAATACACGACACATATAAATACGTATTACGAAGCCTGACACATTTCTTTCCACCCGTCCACATGGGTTCTGTTGCACCCGCGGCCGGCCGCGTCGTGTAATAAAATTGACTGCGGAGCCGCCTTTGTTTCTATTTCCCGATGCGAGCGAGCAGCGAAACATGCTGCTTATAGAGCGGAAACTACTGTACCGTTTCAAGGTGTCGACAGCTCAGAAGTCCATGTGAGCTTTGTAGTGGGTTAATGATGTCACACTAGCACCAAATTCTGCCCAGCGCCGCCGTGGGCGTATCACACGATGGGAAGGTTGTCACACACTCCCACTATTACCCACATTAACCCCACGCATCTGTGATGGACGTCAGATCCGCGACACCCAGCACTGAAATCACGCGGTTTTCTTGTGAGTGACCGAGGGAAACAGACACACTGACGCTGAGAATCGACCCAAAACGGCCTCAGCACCCGAAGGCAGGCTAACCACGCCTAATGGTCGTCGAAGAGGTTGCGTAACCATCGGGTGTTAGAGCAGCCACAAGGCTGAATCGAAGTTTCTGACTAGTGCATTATTAACTTTCTGCAGCAAACGTGTGTAGGTGGCAGCAAAGATGTTGCCGGACAGGGGGTGTTAGAGGGATCCTTTGCCGTTTTATGCAAGCATGTTTTAATGTAGCAGTCCCACGTGATCTCGCTTCAGGATGAAGAGAAACAGAAGTGCTGGAAAAGCAGAAAACCCCTTTGCTGCTTCGGATCATATTCAAATGTCGAATAGTTCTGAAAGATCCCTAGCGGTTTCATCCTGTATACCAGATCAAAAACTGCGCTCGCACTACGCTCCATTGGAGTCAGATCATGCTCATTGCAGTTGCAGCCCCACAATGTCCTTAGAGTAGGGTGGAAACACCCAGGGCTGGTAGCAGTGTCGAACATTGTCAATAACGCTGTCCAGTAGCTCGTCGCACTGCAAACTGTTGTTTCAGACAGAGAAATGTGTGGGAATCAATGCCCCAACGTAAGGGGTAGTTTCATTGACGCCCTTTATGCCACCCCCTGAGGCATTTTCGTGTCCGTTCTGAGAGACAGTGTGTCCCCTTGGACATAAGAAAACCGCAGGATTTCAACACTGGCTCTGGTTCTGGCTTCTTCTATGACAAAGGGGGCAAAACAAAAGGTGAAAATGAGTGAGAGGGTGGGGGGGAATGTGATGACCCTTTTATTAACATACACAAGGTGGCCTTGGACAGAAATGTGGGGCTCGTCCGATATCACTAACCCACGTTAAAGCTCCGATGAACTTCTAAGCTGCGGAATTTTTTTCGCAATGATCGACACCTTGCAATTTGAAGCGTTGCTAAGCTCGACGGTGGCGCCACAGGGTGCCATGCTTTTGCACCATCACAAAGGAAGGTTGTAGCCACCTTTGAGGTAAGTTTCAACCATTTTGATAAGTGTTTCAACCTATATTTGGTGCATTTAATTAATACCTTCACATTGTTTCTTATCGGCGTCTTCATAATATTTTTATTTTGTGGGTGTTACCGTTCAGTCATTTCATTGTTGTATAAAGGTGCTCAGGTTACCAATGTGTGCGTGCTGCAAACTGATTGTCCTCTATAAAACTGTCTAAATTTTCTGTTGAGTCCGGGCCCAGTAGTTTACCACTCCGTGAAACCCGCAACGAATACAGTTTCGGTTATACGTATTTTACTCGATTATGAATAAACAATAAGTTGGTTGTTTGCGTTTCACTCAGAGAGGCAATGAAATGCTATTTCATTGACCATGCTCATCTCTGAGAGACAACGTTACCTGGTCTATTGAGCAAAAATACCTGTAACATATGCTGCACTTTGTGTATTTTGCAGTTGATAGCTGCAGACCACATCTAAATTTACCATTCGGTTCACAAGTTAAAAAAAAAATCCACCTGAACAGGCCACGAAGGTCCAATGGTACCGACCGGCCGCCGTGTCATCCTCAGCCCACAGATGTTACTGGATGCGGATATGGAAGAGCATGTGATCAGCACACTGCTCTCCCAGCCGTATGTCAATTTCGGAGGCCGGAGCAGCTACTTCTCAATCAAGTACTTCTTCAGTTGGCGTCACAAGGGCTGAATGCACCCTGCTTGCCAATAGCGCTCGGCAGACCGGAGGGTCACCCATCCAAGTGCTAGCCCAGCCAGACAGCACTTAACTTCGGTGATCTGACGGGAACCGGTGTTGCACTGCGGCAAGGCTGTAGGCTTGGTTCACTAGTTAAGTGACCTCTAACTGATTAGCAGATCAGATTTAGGGGAAGTGTGCGATAGTCACGCTGGTAGGCTGGGTGTGCCTGCTGAAGACACGAGACATATACCTGAGCAAAAGCCAGGGCCCAAAACGGAAGGAAAGAGAGGCGTCTCTTATGTTTTGGAAGCTTGGCGCAGGATTACTTCCGTCAAAACTGAAAAATAAGACGCGTTTTTGTTTCTAGACACCCACAGCAACAGCTTGATACAGTGAAGGGTCGGAGGAACAAAATATGCCTCCCATATAAATATTGTTTGCAGTAGACAGAGCGATTAGAAAATTATTGCAAGAAGTGAGGAACAAGTGTGGAGCATCACACTATCAAAATTATGTCTATTAGGAAAAGTGATATTCTGACATCACAGTCTGCAAAACACAAATGGCGGGGTTAAAGCCGAAGTGATGTAAGTCACGTTTTTAAAATTATTGACTTAAGTGCTGCAATACAATTTTGAAATATAGATCTGTTAAATGAGAGAATGGTGTAACTCACAGTTTTGTTCTTACGCCCATATATGGCGTTAGCAGTTTCACTTGTGAATGAAACGGCCGATTTGTTTACAGGCATTGCGGTGCAAGTCTGACTTACGCCATTATTCCTCTAAGTGCTTCTAAGGTGTGCTTTCGTACTGTGTAGTTTACGTGTTTTGGTGAAGATGGATCCTCAATTTGATGAAGACACAAGTAGTGAACCCAGTATATTGCAAATTGCAGGATCTAGTGATGATTATGATCCTTCAGAAAATGAAATGTTTGGTTCTTCAGGTAAGTTTAACTCACGTAGACTATCATTTGGCCAATTACGTTAGTAACACATTATCATGTCTTTCGAGTTCAACAATGATTGGCCTATAGACGTAATTTCACTGAAAATAATTCCTATGTGGGTTAATTAAGCAAATAAGTCCTCAACACAGGTGTCCTAGAGATGGGTCAAGATTGCTAAAGTCAACCAGCAATCAATTTTATATTCAAGTTGATGGAACTAGTGTTAAAGTATGCAAAAAATATTTCCTTCAAACATTCCAAATATCAGATGGGCGGATGACCAGAGCTGTACCAAACTTGAAAATGGGAGAGCAACCACGATCGGACAAACGAGGAAGTGGGATACCCGTGAACAAAATCTCTGATGAAAGAATGGATATTGTCCGGAAGCATATTTCATCATTCCCATCATACCAATCTCATTATACAAGAGCTCAAAATCCAAACATAAAATATTTTTCCTGACCTTAATGTACGTCTTATGTATAACTTATACAGAGAATACTGCAAAGAGAAAAAAATCTGTTAAACAGCCCATTTATCGCAGATGTTTCAGTCATGGCTTCAATTTGCACTTTCATGCTCCACGTAAAGATACCTGTGTGAAGTGTGACAACTAAAAAATACAGATGTCCACTTTAGAAGATGCAATAGAAAGAGAGAACGTGGAAGTACAACACGAACTTCATCTTCGAAAGGCGGAGGCTGTTAGAAAATCCATGAAATTAGATAAAGAAAAGCCACAGGAAGATAAATTGTATTATGCCTTCACTTTTGATTTGCAAAAGCTCTACCATTCCCCAAACTGACCACTTCTGTGGCCTATTATAAAAGAAACATGTACTTATACAATCTTGGCTGTCATGAGCTGTCAACTGATATTGGCTTTATGTACACATGGGATGAGACAATGGCCTCACGTGCGTCACAAGAAATAGGTTCTTGTGTTACAAAACATATTACTACAACAGCTTCAGCTTCATAACATGTTGTCATGTATAGTGCCACTTGTACTGGGCAAAACAGGAATTTGAAATTTGCATTATGTCTCATGAAATTGCTTCACACCAGTGTTAACATCGACATTATGGACCATAAATTTATATTTAGTGGCCACTCCTATCTCCCTAATGATTCAGATTTTGGATCTATAGAATCCTATGCAAGAGGTAAAACAGTTTATGTTCCTGCTGATTGGTGCTCCATAATCACAAAATCAAGAAGAAGGAAAGCTTTTATTGTTACGCAAATGTCACGTGAAGACTTCAAGTCTACGAAGAATCTTGAACAAGCTATTACAAGGAGAAAACAAAATGTCGCTAAAAAACCAGTGTCATGGCTTAATACAAGTATGCAGTGGATTCGTTTACTGAAGAACGAGCCTTTTATGCTCTATTACAAGGCGACTCTTAATGAGGATTTTCCATTCTCCGCTCTATGTCTAAAGCCAGCCAAACCAGGAAGGCCAGTTTCACTTGGACGTATTGCTGTGGAAAACCTATACCATGGACCAAGACCTGTAACCAAGGAAAAGAAAAGGGACATGCTAGATCTTCTACCATACAATCCACCCATCAACCATGCCTACTTCCAGGGACTTACAACAGCTGAAACAACAGTAGATGATACAGGCCCACTGGATGTTGTTGATACTGAACGTGACTGAACATTGTCATAGCTAAGAAAGGATATTTCGTTGTACTGCTCTTAGTTATTTTGTCATTAAAATACCTTTTGGTTTTATTTTAATTTACTGCAAATACAAGATCGGTTAAAGGCAAAATGGTGTAAGTCTTTTGGGCCTTTCAAAAGACACATAATTTGGTATTAAACCGTTTTCAATAATGAACACATTGAAACAATGACACCTTCCTGTGATGTAAAACACAAAAAAGTGGTAATGATTTCTTGTGGAATTTATTATAATGCTTCTGACAAAACCTTCTGTTTCTCAAAATGCATGAAACATGACTTACACCACTTTGGCTTTAACCCCCTCAAATATGGGTGGCATCCTCCTGTTCTAAGCAGATCGTGATGGGTGCCAGCTGAGGACACACCTGCGGGAGATGGCAGCTCTTACTCAGCAATTCAATACGCTTTTTGGAATTTTCTCTGATGTTTGTAAAGTACAATTATGAAGAGTCATAAATATCTGACTTTAATTTGTGTTTAAAAATTACACTTTGGACTGTGAGAATAATAATTTAGGCGTCGTTGGATAAGATCCACAAAACTTGTCTCGCGCTATTATGTCATCTCAGTCATCTCCCGCCCTGGTTCTGGTAAGTGGGATTACGTCTATTGTGTTACTGAGACTATACTCGTTGTTGTGATCGATAATCGCAGATGGCATTCTGGTCACGAGTGTGTGTCGAAATTTAATAATAATGGAGAATCTTGCGGTTTTATGGGAGTTAAGCAATATCAGTACCATTCTGGCATTTCACGTATGGCACTTACGGCAGGATATCGTTGTTATATGTCACTCGTGTACCTAGTCCGTCAGAGTTAAGTTGGGACAACGATTACTTGCAGTTAATGACGTCTGTGAAGCCTCCGTGAATTATAATGCGTTTCGTATTTATGTCTGATTTGAAATTGTAGCCGATGTACATTAATTTAATAGGACACATGGCCTCGACAATATAGTCAGTTTTTATCAGACACTTTATGTACTTGTTTACTGGCCAAACAAACTGTTCCCTGGCATCTATTGTAATTTAAGGATTGTGCATGTACCAACTGCTGGAGCACAGCATCAGAACGAGTGCACACAATGTAAGGCCAGTAGCATTTCATGGGGTGCAGAGGCCCTGATGCGCACTGAATGGACAGAAGCGGTAGGTACGTCCCTGATACCACTAGCTCGCTCGCGCCTGTTATTCTGCCAGTTACAGCTGCAGATAATTTTTTCGAGAAAGATGTTGCATGATTTTATCATTTTTGATGCCAAAATATTAATGGACCAAATGAAATAAGTTACAACACGGTACATTGAGAATATTAAAGTCAGTTTAACATGTAGTTTATTTATGGTGCAGAAACGTAATTATAAGCTATCAGAAAGAAAAATGCTTCTACCGCAGCACAAAAAAGGCGAGCATTTCCCGAGCAGAGTTAGGGACGTAAAAGAAGAGAACCAGCTTTTCGACTTACCAGGCAGCTTCAAAGATGTTTAAATCATCCTGACATATTCGCACTTTCATCCAATGTAACTCATCGTGTCAAGTATAGCATGACTTTGGGCGATTCTATGAGTGCTGAATCCTGAAGAAACAAATACTTTTCAATAAAGGCTTTTCCAAGCATACGGGCCGTTTGCATAGCTTCAGGAAAGACAACATTCAGTATAAGAATGAAAATAATTCTATGTATGCTTATCAGGTCAGTGCTACATTTCATGGTAAACGTTTTGGATCATTATTAATGTTGTATTCAATCATCACAGTTGACAGATATTTTTAAACTCTTTTGTAGTTACTCAGGGTACATGACGTCTCATGCGATAAAGAGGACAAGATTTAAAACGGTAAAATAAATAAATGACGAGCAATGTGAATAATGGCCATTCTCTTTTGTACTGAAAACATAAAAAAAATTCAGCCGGACGCACTCGACCTACCCGTCGCTTCACAAAGGGAGGGGACCGACGGATGGGTTTTATGGGGCCAAAATTAAATTTTACGGCAGCACTATAAATGGCTACGCTCTGACGTAGCCCATTGTGTTGAAAATTAATCCTGTTTATGATGAACGCAAAACGCTTACGAACCAAGCAACGTTCCACAAAAGACGGAAACGACCACGTTCTTCTTGAATGGATCAGATATAATTACCAAGCTACATCCCCATTTCTGCCTGAAGAAGCCAAGAGCCCCCCTTGGCAAACTTAGGGAAAGCACAGTACGATGTAAGACCACTGACGACATATATTACGGTGGTGTAATACGTACGAAATTACTAACATTCCAGTAGGTTAGTCTACATACCTTCAGGTTAGAAATGGTGTTCCGAAACTTCAGTCAAATGACCTCCACGTGTAAGCATAACAGATCTGTTGAAAAGCTGTATGAAAAAGCCGCAAAGTCCAGTACGGAGCACAAGGTAAATTCTCCCAGAAAAACTGCAGTAGAATGACGCACAGGAATACTCGCACGCATTGGTTGCGTCTGATTTGTCGAATGTGGTATTTCATGAGCCATGAAGTGCGGCACTGCGATGGATTCCACGTGCCTTTCCACACCGTTTCATCTTTACGCAACTTGCCGAGTATAACTTTAACTGCAGCAGGAGATTATGAAACTACAGTATGCAGCAGTAAGGAATTTTTGTTGTTAATTTGTTTATATCTAATGGTTTTCACGAACTGTGTTGAGCTCAACTTCGTGTAGAAGAGTGTACTGGGGATCGAAGCATCAGGAGAGTACATGGCTGACAGTGCGACCATTGCTGACTATTTATTTATATTAACCTTGGTCCAGCAATGACAAGCAGCATTCCTCCACATACGAGAGGCATTCAGTAAGCAGTGCAACTCGTTTTTTCTGAAAGCAGCTTGATTTTATCCAGGATCCCAATACATCTTATTATTCCCCACTGTTCTGGTTACAAAACCCTACTTTTCAACAGAATCTCCGTTCAATGTCACAGTCTTACGCCATCTTGCTGCCCACATGGTTCTAGAATTTTAGAACATGTTTTAAGCTCGCGTATCATGTCATTTCTGGAAACCCAGAATCTACTCTGTAGGAATCAACATGGGTTCCGCAAACAGCGATCGTGTGAGACCCAACTCGCTTTATTTGTTCATGAGACCCAGAAAATATTAGATACATGCTCCCAGGTAGATGCCATTTTCCTTGACTTCCGGAAGGCGTTCGATATAGTTCCGCACTGTCGCCTGATAAACAAAGTATGAGCCTACGGAATATCAGACCAGCTTTGTGGCTGGATTGAAGAGTTTTTAGCAATGGAGAGACGTCTACAGACGTTAAAGTAACCTCTGGCGTGCCACAGGGGAGTGTTATGGGACCATTTCTTTTCACAATATATATAAATGACCTAGTAGATAGTGTCGGAAGTTCCATGCGGAATTTCGCGGATGATGCTGTAGTGTGCAGAGAAGTTGCAGCATTAGAAAATTGCAGCGTCATGCAGGAACATCTGCAGCGGATAGGCACTTGGTGCAGGGAGTGGCAACTGACTCGTAACATAGACAAATGTAATGCATTGCGAATACATAGAAAGAAGGATCCTTTATTGTATGATTACATGATAGCGGAACAAACACCGGTAGCAGTTCTTCTTTAAAATATCTGGGAGTATGCATGCGGATCGATTTGAAGCGGAATGATCATATGAAATTAAATGTTGGTATGGCGGGTGCCAGGTTGAGATTCATTGGGAGAGTTCTTAGAAAATGTAGTCCATCAACAAGGAGGTGGCTTACAAAACTCTCGTTCGACCTATACTTGAGTATTGTTCATCAGTGTGGGATACGTACCAGGTCGGCTTGACAGAGGAGATAGAGAAGTTCCAAAGAAGAGCGGCGTGTTTCGTCACAGGGTAATTTGGTAAGCGTGATAGCGTTACGGAGATGTTTAGCAAACTCAAGTGGCAGACTCTGCAAGATAGGCGCTCTACATCGCGGTGTAGCTTGCTGTCCAGGTTTCGAGAGGGTGTGTTTCTGGATGAGGTATCGAATATATCGCTTCCCCCTACTTATACCTCCCGAGGAGATCACGAATGCAAAATCAGAGAAATTCGAGAGCGTCTGGAGGCTTTTCGGCAGTCGTTCTTCCCGCGAACCAGGAAAGGGAGGTAATGACAGTGGCACGTAAAGTGCCGTCCGCCACACACCGTTGGGTGGCTTGCGGAGTATAAATGTAGATGTAGATGTAGATCACCCAACTCGTCGACGTAGGAGCCAAAGCCTTGCTGTGTCAGTAAACTCCCTGTCGTCCATGTACTGCTTCCTGACGAGTGCTTCACTGGGACAAATAGATGTAAGTCAAGTGTGAGATCAGGGCTATAGGGTGGAGGAGGAAGAGCGCTCCGATGAAGGTTTTGAGCCGCTCCCTGGTGCGCAGATTCATGTGAGGCCTTGCGTTTTCACGGAGAAGTTCGTTTACATTTTTGTGGCGACGAACCCCCTGAAGCGCTTTCTTCAATTTTATGAGGGTAGCACAAAACACTTCAGAGTTGATCGTTGCACCATGAACATCAAACAGAAAAATCTTGTCAGAGTTCCAGAAGACCTTGGGCACGGCTTTACCGACTGAGTGTGCACTTTGAACCTGAGGAGAGACCATGCCGCACCACTCCTTGCGACTGCCGTTTTGTTTCCGGGTCGAAGTGATGAACGCACGTTTCAGCGCTTGTGACGGTGTTCGACAAAAAATTCTCACTAACAGCCTCGTGACACTCAAGCAGTTCCGCGCAGATGGTCCTTCGTTGTTCTTTATGGTCTTGTGTTAGACGGCAAGGAACCCAATGACCAGACAACCTTGGATAGCCGAACATGTCGTCGAGTGTCTTAACACCACCGACAGAGACGTTCTCTTGTGCAGCGAGATATTTCATTGTGACGAGAGTGTCAGCACGTTTCAACATTGCAGAGATCACAGCTCTCTGCGACCGGAAGGCACACGGGAGATCGGGCAGGTTTGTGGGACTTTGCTGCGGTGATGATAGACACCTCGCTCAACGATCTATCGTGCTTTTGCTCTATGCCAGGTCTCCGTGGACATTCCTTCTGCAAGCGTCTACGAATATTTGCGATGCTCTGGTTTTCCCGCAAAAGAAACTCAGTGACAAATGACAGCTCTCTGCTTGGAACGCATTCCGTTGCAGTCGCCATTTTGGAGGCTACATATAGCGCTGCCACCTATCGGAGCCACATGAAACCATAGGGACTGAAGCGGGAATAGTCCACGATGTATCACAACTAATTCTGCATGTTTTTAAACCGAAATTTGGCGAGAAAAAAATGCTTAGCATTGAACGCCCCTCGTAGTATGTAACCCATTCACGCATGTGAGGTTACTAACGGTGTGTAGCGGTGGTCCCTGAAACAGAGGCTGCAGTTTCTAATTTTGGTGATAGGAGATACTGGGAAGAGGCGAGTTGATGAAGTACTCTCTGTGTTTGAAAGCAACACCAGGTCTTCGGTGTGGCAATCTTTCATGCTGGCTACATAAACATGATTTTCTAGTTTTCCCACATCATTTCACACAAATACTGAAATAGCTCATATTTTCCGCATTCATTGCACGTATGTTTTGTAATATGAACTAATTATTATACTGTTATTATTCTAAAATTATTTATGTTGTGGTTTTGCATGCCATTTTATTTTTATTTCTAAGTTTCGTTGTTTATGCTTTTACATTTATGATTTTTTTTTCGTGAAATGTTCTTATAATGACAGATTCTGTGATGAGACCTGAGTTTCTACTGGCGTATACAACTTTCAAATAACTTCCGGGAATTCAGCCAAGTAACACTTTCAGCGACCGCCGATATTTCGGCGGGAGAACACCCTGCCATTTTCAAGGCAACTGTCTGTTGCAGATTGCCTTGGAAATGGCGGGGTGTTCTCCCGCCGCAATATCGGCGGTCGCTGAAAGTGTTACCTGGCTGAATTCCCGGAAGTTATTTGAAAGGAGATTCTGTAAAGTTGTTCGTAGAAACAAAGAGCAAATTCAACAAAAAACTTATATAAATAAGATGTTATATTGAGAAAGTAATTGTGGACACTTTAACTAACATTAAGTCATGGTAAGAGAATATGTTTATTTTAATAATGCAGAAAAAGAGTAAAAGAAATATGCCCAAATAAGCTTCTACATCCATAAAATGTACTTAATGTAAGTAACTCACAACAGGTTAATTACATTTTTGGACATTTTCGGTCACGTACTTTCCAAATAACTAACAACGAAACTAAGACTCATTATTGCCCGCATGGCACAAGCTAAAGAAAATGAACTGTAAAATATGTTACGTGAATGTCCAGGTAGCTTCAAGAACGAACGATATCTGGATCGTACTGTTTGGCAAAGCATATACACGAAAGCGTCACACAAGACTATGAAATCAAGAACAACAGTACAGTAACAACCAGATATAAAAAAAATTACAAATTTCACAATCATTTCTTTCATATAGCAGAACATTCATATCAACTGCAGATAAAGTAAAACGAAGTACAGAAAATTTGCTGACAAACTACCTGTAGAAAATAGTAAAGAATTAGTCACAATCCTAAGCGTAATTGCAAATCAAAAGTACACTGCTGGCCACCGTAAATGCAACACCCTGAAGGAAGCATCCGAATCAAGTGAAATTTACACCATGGGTTTGCAGCGATGAGATATGCAACTGATTAGAATTTCAGCGCAGACGCACATCACGCGCGCCTGTGGCGCCACCTCACAGCGCCATTTAAGGCTTGGCGATTTCGACGAGTGTACGTTCGGCACGTGTGTTTACCTTGTTGTTGTTTCACAAGACGATCAGTTATGCCTCGTAGACAACAGCGAACATCGTTTGATCAAGTATCCGAGTTCGACAGAGGAAGGATAGTGGCTTACCGAGATTGTGGATTATCATACAGAGAAATCGCTAGCCGTGTTGGACGAAACCAAGCAACTGTAATGCGGATATGTGACCGTTGGATGCAGGAGGGTACGATGGACCGACGTGGTCGATCGCATTCACCTTGGTGCACCACTGCACGTGCTGATAGGCAAATTGTGCGCATGGCAGTGACGGATCGCTCAGTGACATCCCGAACCATAGCACAGCACATTGCGTCTGTAACGCATCATCCAGTGTCTGCGCGTACCATTCGACGCCGTTTACAGCAGAGTGGTCTGTCCGCAAGACGTCCATTGCTTCGTCTACCATTGACGCATAACCACAGACGTCTCCGTCGCCAATGGTGTGATGACAGACGGATGTGGACGGCAGAATGGAATGACGTTGTCTTTACTGACGAAGCACGCTTCTGTCTGCAGCACCACGATGGTCGGATTCGAGTGTGGAGACACCGTGGAGAGAGGATGCTGGACAGCTGCATTATGCACCGCCACACTGGTCTTGCACCGGGTATTATGATATGGGGCGGTATTGGATATTACTCTTGCACGCCTCTAGTACGCATTGCCGGTACTTTAAATAGCCGGCGCTACATATCCGAAGTGCTGGAGCCAGTTGTCCTTCCTTACCTTCAGGGCTCGGCCACAGCCATATTTCAACAGGATAATGCGCGACCACACGTGGCACGCAATGTCCAAAGGTTCTTCGTCAATAACCAGATTGAATTGCTTCCCTGGCCGGCTCGCTCTCCGGATCTTTCGCCGATAGAAAACATGTGGCCCATGGTTGCTCAACGAGTGACCCAGATTACATCCCCAGCTGCCACACCAGATGATCTTTGGCAACGTGTTGAAGCTGCTTGGGCTGCTGTACCCCAGGAACACATCCAACGTCTCTTTGACTCAATGCCGAGACGTGTGGCAGCGGTGATCTCCAACAATGGCGGCTACTCTGGCTACTGATTCTGGCAGGAACTACATGTCACAGACGTCTGTAAACGTAAACATTTGATACTTGGTCAACATGTTATCTACAAAATAAATTTTGTTGTGCTACCTCTTGTCTTTCTTGGTGTTGCATTTACGGTGGCCAGCAGTGTACTTCATTTTGAGGAGGAAAATTAAATACAAAAAAATTTACCATTTGGATCCCCAGTATTGAGAATATAGGTGTAGATAATATGCCGTGTCAGACGGCATGTCTTCTTTTCCGGAGCCAGCGTCGCGCGGGATTAGCCGAGCGGTCTTAGGCGCTGCAGTCATGGACTGTGCGGCTGGTTCCGGTGGAGGTTCGAGTCCTCCCTCGCGCATGGGTGTGTGTGTTTGTCTTTAGGATAATTTAGGTTAAGTAGTGTGTAAAATTAGGGACTGATGACCTTAGCAGTTAAGTCCCATAAGATTTCACACACACCGGAGCCAGCGATCATGTTCTTCAGAATGTGGTACTACAGGACACGTGATCGCAGCGAGCGCTGGCATCGCGCACGTAGGAGAGCGGAAAGGGAGTTACGGAATCATTGCTGGAGAGACACGAAGAAGGCTGGTCTGCGAGGAGCGATGTCCAACGTACCTCGTGGAGTGGTACCGGACAGATAATCGTCAGCACTGTCGGTGGTTGTGGGGTCAGCAACCCGAGGGAAAGGGTGCAGCAAGTACGGGCGAAAGCCGCTGGTCGTTCCTCAGCCCCAGCCAGAGGCAACCGGGAATGGCTTCATTTGCCAACAGACAACGGCGTCTGCCCTGGTCCCACACCAGCCTACCACCGTCACACATCCCTCTGCGTGCACAGTACACAATAGGTTAGGGTCTCTGTTTTGCATTCCGGAGACTATATAGTGCTTGGTATAATATCCATGTAATTCCTTTTTTCCCTTCTTCTACGGCATTTGTCCCTTCACAAGATGATCACCACAACCAAAAAGTACAAATTATCCTACTAAGACAATAAATTCAGATCACGAAATTGTCTCGAATTCGTAAGAAATGTCACTGTCTGCTAGAAGGATAAAGAAAAGTCTTACATTGGTGTTCGAGTGACGAAAGGTATTTTTATAGACAAAAGATTTAAATTTTAAATCACAGTCAGTTTAAAGCTTATTTCTTCGTACTATCAGATTATTCATTGTTATGATGACAACACAGCTACTAGGGCATTCTGTCCTTCATTAATATTTGCTGAATTAGAAGTGTGATGATAGTGCAACGGACTTTCAATGCGGAAAGAGAATGGTGGATACACATAATGCTCGTCCGGTGTCGTCCGTTAAGAGTGCAGTCAACTTCTCATCGATCACTCACATTATCAGCACCAGCGGTCCTGGTACTTCCTTGTAAGTATTGGTAAGGATGTAATACACATCAATCTTCTTGTGTGCTTTTAGTGATCCTATCGAATTACATCTGTCAACTTTTCAAACACTTGAATTAAGTTGAAGAAGGCTTCCGCAGTTTTATCGAAAAGTGGGGATACATAAAATTATTTAGGGCGACATTCTTAGACTTGTATTTAGTGTTTCGTAGATGGAAGAAACTCGGGCAGAACAATAAATGAATTTTTAGCGTACTGCTCCCATAGTGAATTGAGATCTAACGTAGGAAACACATGGGTCCACGGATTTCATGCCCAGAATAGGTAATCTCCGAAAAACCTTCCGACAGAGGAATGCAGTCCTTGCTACACCTGTATATTTATACGCCACCCTTAACACATCCTTTATGTATAAGAAACACTGCTAGAATACCATTCTGGTAATATGTGCAGGTTGAGAGTTTTGAAGAAGCTTACAATATCCTGGTGCGATGCAGAAAGCTTCGCTCCACGACGATGAATTGTGGGACTTTGAAACTCTGCTGGAGACTACACACAAGCTCTGATTGTTGTACATCATCTCATGAAGAATATTTCAGTGTTTGCGCTAAACGGTTATGTCGTTACCTGAAAGTAGTACCAGAAGAGAGAAACTACACATTCTGGTATGCAACGCACATGATGACATCCGATGATAATGATATTTTTGTGGGGCGCTCAACTACGCGCTTATCAGCGCCCGTACAAATTCCCAATCTTATCACAGTCCAGTCGCGTCACTTTTGCCATATGATGATGAATTGATGAGGACAACACAAACACCCGGACCCGTGCGGAGGATATCCCCGACCTGACCGGTAATCAAACCCGGGACCCCGTGATCCAGAGGCGGCAACGCTAGCCACTAGATCACGAGAGCTGAAGACTAGTGGCCTCAGAGGACAGCTTGCTGAAAGCATATAAGTTCTATCTGCACAGGGTGGGCTAGGTGAGAGCGCTTAAGGAAACCGCGAACTTGGGAATATGTTCCAAAGCTAAAGTACGCGGAACATTACTATTATGGAGGGCAAAACGTCTGATTTACACACTGAACCACCGTGAAACTTTGGCGATACGTGGACCAAGTGCAACGTCGCGTCCAGCCGTAGTGAGATGGTGTCAACAGTTTGGCCAAGGTCACACAGATCTGGGTGATGCTGGCCGGAAAGTCCAGGTCCTGCACCATGCCACTTCCACCTTCTACAGAAGCTCAAATAATATCTGGCTGAAAATGTATTTTCTAGCGTCAGACAGAGGTTGTCGAATGGCTCCGTGACTAAGGAGCGAATTTCTACCCTCAAGGGATTGAACAATTAAGTGAACGAGTCGACTGTTGTTAACACCGACTTCATCACTGTTGAAAGATGATGTCATGTATCGGTGCCACTTTGAAGTGCCGTGCAGCAGAGGAAACCCCATGGATATTAAGAGCAATTTATCGTAAGTCGGTAAAAAGAACGAAACTCCCTGTGTTACTGGAGAAAGACAGACGTGTTTGGTCTTCAAGAAGGATCACAGTATAGATGTTCAGTACATCTGTGCCACTGAGGCCAATTTCATGAAGACTCAGAAATGTCTTTTGTGATCCCGTATTATGACCCTCTCAGGGGTCAATATTACAGTATACCAGATGAGAGACGTTTCGACTTCTGCTGGTAGGTAGCTCCATATGTTGGTCATTGCCATAATCTGTGGAAATTAAATAGAACCGTTGGTGTTAAATCCAGTGTAGGAAGCCCGCAGCCAACACTCAACACCCATCACTTACAGATGTAAATTTCTCCATCACAACCTTAATCTCTACTAATATACAGGGTGTCCAAGGAGGAATGATCAATATTCAGGGATAGGACAAGAAAAATCTTTTAAAGAAAAACCACCAATAAACACGGGCTCTATAGTGAATACCTTAAGAGCTATGAGTACTTGTTCGTCTTCACTAATGTGAAACACATCTTTTCTACTGAACAAAGGTTCATAGCTTTTAAGGTAGGGATTTTAGAGCCCGTATCTAATGGACATTATTTTCTTGTTTTGGTCAATACTACGTCCTCCCAAAATACGCAAAGCGAAGAGCTTCAGTAGAAGAGATTTGTTTCAGAATACGCCACCATATGCCTTCCCCCATGAACCATGGACCTTCCCGTTGGTGGGGAGACTTGCGTGCCTCAGCGATACAGATGGCCGAACCGTAGGTGCAACCACAACGGAGGGGTATCTGTTGAGAGGTCAGACAAACATGTGGTTCCTGAAGAGGGGCAGCAGCCTTTTCAGTAGTTGCAGGGGCAGCAGTCTGGATAATTGACTGATCTGGCCTTGTAACATTAACCAAAACGGCCTTGCTGTGCTGGTACTGCGAACGGCTGAAAAAAAGGGGAAACTACAGCCGTAATTTTTCCCGAGGACATGCAGCTTTACTGTATGATTAAATGATGATGGCGTCCTCTTGGGTAAAATATTCCGGAGGTAAAATAGTCCCCCATTCGGATCTCCGGGCGGGGACTACACAAGAGGACGTCGTTATCAGGAGAAAGAAAACTGGCATTCTACGGATCGGAGCGTGGAATGTCAGATCCCTTAATCGGGCAGGTAGGTTAGAAAATTTAAAAAGGGAAATGGATAGGTTAAAGTTAGATATAGTGGGAATTAGTGAAGTTCGGTGGCAGGAGGAACAAGACTTTTGGTCAGGTGATTACAGGGTTATAAATACAAAATCAAATAGGGGTAATGCAGGAGTAGGTTTAATAATGAATAAAAAAATAGGAGTGCGGGTTAGCTACTACAAACAGCATAGTGAACGCATTATTGTGGCCAAGATAGACACAAAGCCCATGCCTACTACAGTAGTACAAGTTTATATGCCAACTAGCTCTGCAGATGATGAAGAAATTGATGAAATGTATGACGAGATAAAAGAAATTATTCAGGTAGTGAAGGGAGACGAAAATTTAATAGTCATGGGTGACTGGAATTCGTCAGTAAGAAAAGGGAGAGAAGGAAACATAGTAGGTGAATATGGATTGGGGGGAAGAAATGAAAGAGGAAGCCGCCTTGTAGAATTTTGCACAGAGCATAACTTAATCATAGCTAACACTTGGTTCAAGAATCATAAAAGAAGGTTGTATACCTGGAAGAATCCTGGAGATACTAATAGGTATCAGATAGATTATATAATGGTAAGACAGAGATTTAGGAACCAGGTTTTAAATTGTAAGACATTTCCAGGGGAAGATGTGGATTCTGACCAGAATCTATTGGTTATGAACTGCAGATTGAAACTGAAGAAACTGCAAAAAGGTGGGAATTTAAGGAGATGGGACCTGGATAAACTGAAAGAACCAGAGGTTGTAGAGAGTTTCAAGGAGAGCATAAGGGAACAATTGACAGGAATGGGGGAAAGAAATACAGTAGAAGAAGAATGGGTAGCTCTGAGGGATGATGTAGTGAAGGCAGCAGAGGATCAAGTAGGTAAAACGACGAGGGCTAATAGAAATCCTTGGGTAACAGAAGAAATATTGAATTTAATTGATGAAAGGAGAAAATATAAAAATGCAGTAAATGAAGCAGGCAAAAGGGAATACAAACGTCTCAAAAATGAGATCGACAGAAAGTGCAAAATGGCTAAGCAGGGATGGCTAGAGGACAAATGTAAGGATGTAGAGGCTTGTCTCACTAGGGGTAAGATAGATACTGCCTACAGGAAAATTAAAGAGACCTTTGGAGAAAAGAGAACCACTTGTATGAATATCAAGAGCTCAGATGGCAACCCAGTTCTAAGCAAAGAAGGGAAGGCAGAAAGGTGGAAGGAGTATATAGAGGGTTTATACAAGGGCGATGTACTTGAGGACAATATTATGGAAATGGAAGAGGATGTAGATGAAGATGAAATGGGAGATAAGATACTGCGTGAAGAGTTTGACAGAGTACTGAAAGACCTGAGTCGAAACAAGGCCCCGGGAGTAGACAACATTCCATTAGAACTACTGATGGCCTTGGGAGAGCCAGTCATGACAAAACACTACCATCTGGTGAGCAAGATGTATGAGACAGGCGAAATACCCACAGACTTCAAGAAGAATATAATAATTCCAATACCAAAGAAAGCAGGTGTTGACAGATGTGAAAATTACCGAACTATCAGTTTAATAAGTCACAGCTGCAAAATACTAACGCGAATTCTTTACAGACGAATGGAAAAACTGGTAGAAGCGGACCTCGGGGAAGATCTGTTTGGATTCCGTAGAAATGTTGGAACACGTGAGGCAATACTAACCTTACGACTCATCTTAGAAGAAAGATTAAGAGAAGGCAAACCTACGTTACTAGCATTTGTAGACTTAGAGAAAGCTTTTGACAACGTTAACTGGAATACACTCTTTCAAATTCTGAAGGTGGCAGGGGTAAAATACAGGGAGCGAAAGGCTATTTACAATTTGTACAGAAACCAGATGGCAGTTATAAGAGTCGAGGGGCATGAAAGGGAAGCAGTGGTTGGGAAAGGAGTGAGACAGGGTTGTAGCCTCTCCCCGATGTTATTCAATCTGTATATTGAGCAAGCAGTGAAGGAAACAAAAGAACAATTCGGAGTAGGTATTAAAATTCACGGAGAAGAATTAAAAACTTTGAGGTTCGCCGATGACATGTAATTCTGTCAGAGACAGCAAAGGACTTAGAAGAGCAGTTGAACGGAATGGACAGTGTCTTGAAAGGAGGATATAAGATGAACATCAACAAAAGCAAAACGAGGATAATGGAATGTAGTCAAATTAAATCGGGTGATGCTGAGGGGATTAGATTAGGAAATGAGACACTTAAAGTAGTAAATGAGTTTTGCTATTTAGGGAGTAAAATAACTGATGATGGTCGAAGTAGAGAGGATATAAAATATAGACTGGCAATGGCAAGGAAATCGTTTCTGAAGAAGAGAAATTTGTTAACATCGAGTATAGATTTAAGTGTCAGGAAGTCGTTTCTGAAAGTATTTGTATGGAGTGTAGCCATGTATGGAAGTGAAACATGGACGATAACTAGTTTGGACAAGAAGAGAATAGAAGCTTTCGAAATGTGGTGCTACAGAAGAATGCTGAAGATAAGGTGGGTAGATCACGTAACTAATGAGGAGGTATTGAATAGGATTGGGGAGAAGAGAAGTTTGTGGCACAACTTGACTAGAAGAAGGGATCGGTTGGTAGGACATGTTTTGAGGCATCGAGGGATCACAAATTTAGCATTGGAGGGCAGCGTGGAGGGTAAAAATTGTAGAGGGAGACCAAGAGATGAATACACTAAGCAGATTCAGAAGGATGTAGGTTGCAGTAGGTTTTTGGGAGATGAAGAAGCTTGCACAGGATAGAGTAGCATGGAGAGCTGCATCAAACCAGTCTCAGGACTGAAGACCACAACAACAACATGCAATTTCGCGATTCATGATAAGGCATTCAGAGAATGTGAAGCCAACACCAGAGCTTCATAGATTTCACAAATAACACAAATGCAAACGTGTTCCTAAAGTGAATTCTATAAGTTTCGCAATAATACTTTCTTATTCTACATCGATACTCCAGTGCAGAATTTGGAAGAATTTGACTAGTAGCTAGTTGTTGTAGTATTTCTTTGCTTTACGTTTCAGGTAAGATTTTTATGAATCTGAAGCGCATTTTAAAAAGTTGATCAAACAGTCATTTTTGTTCATTGTTCTTCTCTCTGGTTTGAAGCAGCTAGCTAGGAATTCCTCTCCTGAGGCAATCTCTTCACCTCGGAGTAGCACTTGCATCCAACGTCCGGAATTATATATTTTGTTAACTTGTACGGATTCCTAAAAGTGACATCGAACTTTTTCCCTTATCCCTTGGCACATACGATGCTACGATCGTGTGTCAGCACGATAAACTGTTCTTCCTTTCTTTCTCAAGAAGTGCTGCAACGACGCTCGCCTTCTTAGCCTTCGTGGTAGATTTTTGCTTCCTTGCGATTCTCCCGCAAATTTTGGTTTGGCATATGTCGTTCACACAGTCACATTTTTTTGGCCTTTCGCAACATTTCGCTTCAGGCACAAACTCAAATATAGTTAAAAATTGTGAATACATTCAGCGATTAATTGCCGATCACGTAGTCTGTATTTCCGTCTATGCAGGCACGTTACATTTATTTATGTTTACGTTAGCCATCAGCTTCGCAAGGGGCACTAGATATTAGCAGGTCCCACTTCATTGCCAAACTTATCTTAAAATGTCAACTCCCCGTCAACGCCGTCAACGGCCTCAGAGAGCCACAAACGTTATCTACCACTCATTAATGAGTATCGTGAACATACAGCAGTGGTGTATGGAATAGCGATATCCACGTGTATAGTACACACGGCTGTAGAATCGCTTACAAGAGGTATAAAGGGCAGCGCACTGGCGGAGTTGTCATCTTTACTCAGACGAGTCACGTGGCAAGGTTTCCGAAGTGGTTATGGCTGGATGACGGGAATCAACAGTCCTTCAAAACGGAATAATATGTACAGTTGGATCTAAACGCTTGGGACATTCCATTTCGGAAATCGATAGAGACTTCAATATTCCGAGATCCACAGTGTCAAGAGTGTGCCAAGAAAATCATATTTCAGGCATTACCTCTCACCAAAGACAGCGCAGTGGCCGACAGCTTTCACTTGACGACCGAGAGCAGCGGCGTTTGTGTAGAGTGTCAGTACCAACAGACAAGCGACACTTCGTGAAATAACCGGAAAAACCAACGTGGTAAATTCTACGAACATATCCGATAACAGATACAGCGAAATTTGGCGTTAATGTGCCTTGGCAGCGGACAATTGACGTGAATGCCTTTGTTAACAGCACTACGTCGCCTTGGCTTGCGATCATATCGACTGGACTCTAGACGACTGGAAGACCGTGGCCTGGTCAGGTGAATCATTTCCATTGGTAAGAACTGATGTTAGGGGTTCGAATATGGTGCAAACCCTATGAATCCATAGACCCAAGGCATTGTGCAAGTTGGTTGTGGCTCCATAATGTTGCGAGCTGTGCTTACATAGAATGGACTGGGCTCTTTGTTCCAACTGAAACGATCATTGACTGAAAACGGTTATGCTCGGCTACTTGGAGACCATTTTGCAGCAATTCATGGATTTAATGTTCCCAAACAAGGATAGAACTTTTGTGAATGACAGTGCATCATATCACCAGACCACAATAGTTCGCGTCCAAAGAAGATTATGGACAGTTCCAGCGAATGCTTTGGCCTCCCAGATTGCCCGACATGTGTCCCATCGAACATTTATGGGACATAATCGGGGTCAGTTCGTTCCGGAAACACTTTCGCAATAATGGACGGCAATAAATGTAGCGTAGCTCAACTTGTTTAATCCTTACCACGTCGAGTTGCTGCGGTACGCCGGCCAAAAGGAGGCCAGACACAATATTAGGAGGCATGCGATGACTTTTGTCACCTCAGTGTAAGCTCAGTAGATGCCGCCAGTAGTGATTCTGATGGCACGTCCCCCCTCCGCCTCCTGCCCCCCCCCCCCCCCCCGCCCATCTTGCCTTGAAGTTCTGTGGTAAATACTCTTGCTTTTGACTGACTGTCTCCGGTTTCTTTTTTATTTTGTCATCATAATTGTTTGCTCTACTCATGTTAGGCACTTACCAAAACATATTACATCTAAATATATTCCAGTACAAGGCGTAACTTCACCTGCATCTCGCAATACTCTGTGCTACATAGTTTTAACGTTTAGTTGACCCTGGCTAGAACTCTAGTTGTACGTGGCGCGCTAACACTCATTTGACGATCAGCAAGGGGCCGCGTTTTAACACGAGGGAAAGGAGATGACCTGAAACTCTGTCCACTGTTTCGCCTTCTTCTGACAGGACTGACGGAATAAGGAGGAATAAGCTTTATTCGGTTTCACTGAGGGTATACGCGTAACAACAATTTTTAGGCCAACCACAAAGAATTCGTAATAAAATCACAAGCCGCACGACGTGTTTCGAAGGGAGGCCCTTATCTTCAAAACAGTCTTTAAAAAGGTGAAGAAACATGTCATCTTCATATCTTGCTGCCACCATTGAACATACACTTGTTTTGTTCCGCACGTCTTCTTCGAATGGGTGGCACAGCCGACTCATATCTCATGTTGCTGTGTTTTCACAGTGCAACCATGACTACAGTCAACAGTGCACTGGGATACTTTCTGCTATTGTGGCAGCGATGTAGAAACACTGCGCCAATATTCAAGTGCATTTTCTCTGTTTCGGTCTGTTGTATACCGATTATCTCAGTGACGACTGAACTTGCAGCATACAAGGTGTCTTGAACCTTTCGGGTCAAATTAAAACAGATGATAGTGGGTCCACAACTGATTTCACTGAGATAGGGAACCAATGATCGGAAATGTATACACCGCATAACAACAACATAGCTCACAGTAACTGTTCAACTGTTCAAGATAACCGCTAGTTTCACTGCATGCATGGAAAAGATTCTTGGTGTCTGTTGTATCAGGAAATAGGAAGTTTGGACCCTAGCAAGTAGGTCTTCATCCATTTGTATGGGGGTTTTATACACCGTCTTGACGTAACCTCAGAGGAAAGAGACTTGAGGTGTGAGATTCGGCGATCGCGCTGGTCATGAGACAGGAGCTCCCCTTCTACTACAACGATAAAGGTATGTGTGCTCACCGACATTAACATCGAAGTGGGCTGATGTACCGTTGTGTTGAAACCATGTCCTTTCCAATAACTGTGGCAGCACATCTCGCAGGAACACCAGGTAACGTGCAGCAGTCAAACGGGAACGCAACAAGTAAGCTCACATTAGTTGATCTTGGACAATGCCCGACCATACGTTGACAGAGAATTGTTGCTCATGTCCACCGATGTGTTTGGCGTGGAGATTGTCCTCACTCCAAACATGGCTGTTGCGGTTGCTTGAAACACCGTCATGAGTGAAACTGCCCTCATCTGCGAACAATATAAAATGAACAAAGTTCAGCACTACATCATTGCAGTGGATAATCCATTGACAGAAGTGGACACGGGGCTCAAAATCCGCTGCTTGCACATGTTCTGTATGAGAGGAGTGTAATGCCTGTTCTAGCAGTGCTCTCCACACTCTATCCTTCGAAGTGTGTTTCACGAGCAAGTTGACAGGGTGCTTGTTGCTGGGTGGTTGGCCACAGGATCCAACACCAAAAACTTGTTCAAATGTGTGTGAATTCCTAACGGAGCAAATTGATGAGGTCATCGGTCCCTAGACTTACACACTATTTAAACCACCTTATGCTAAGAACAAGACACACACCCACATGCCCGAGGGAGGACTCGAACCTCCGTGACAGCGCATCAAACCACGCTGCCACTGCGCTCGGCGATCCAACACCATCTCCTAAAAGTCTAGTGTTCGGACATGTCTTTGGCGGCAACTTCGCCCGGCTGTCTGTGATGTGAACAACCCCATCTCTCCTGAGTTTATATCGACGGAGATATAACTAGACTGACACGTCACATGGTGTCTGATGCAGATAAGCAACTGACAGCAGGGATAGTGGTGGCCGTGCGACACAGGTTAATGCGCCGGGACAATGCATGCGGTCGTCACACGACACACGTGCTATGAACTATGTTGTACGCAACATGTCTGTTTGGTGGTCAGTGGTCTACGCTGTTCGTCACCCGCTGCCTGTTCCAGTGTACAACAGACACCAGTGATCTTTTCGAGAGTTTGGCAGAACTGCATACGCCGTTGCAATACATGCACTGAGACTGGCGGTAGTCGCTTTAAACAATTGCTATGAAACACGCTGTTCTTATGCAGTGTACGCTGTGTATGTTAATAACACAAAAGTATGCATTTCCGACCAGAGGTTCCCTATTTCAAACCTAATTGATTGTGGAACTACTATCACCTGTTTCAGTTTGACCCAAAAGGTTTGAAATACGCAATATACAACAGTCGCGTTTATCTGTTCCTGGGCAGCGATTAAGCTTCTTATATTGCCGCAATGCATGAGACAGTCTATTGTAACATCTTCCCAAAGCTTCTAAAGAAAATTTTCAAGGAATTCATGGTGTAGTGACTTGAAACATTCTCGCCCTTAGTTTTATGGGGAGACAATTCCTGTTATTCAGGCCGTGAGTTGAGTTCATTCCCTTTCTGAAGCGGATATTTTACTTGTTTCAGTTCGGTTAGTGTATGAACAGTATCATGAACACAGTGACTTTTGATGATCCATCGAAATTGTTCAGTCTGAAGCGCAGAATCAAACAAGTGCGTGGCTTCAACGGCGCCAGCAGTATACGAAGAGGACTCAGTGTAAAGTAATATAGAGACTTTTTAATTCGACGGAATTACTACCTTTCTACGTTGCTGAAAAATTAATTTTTTAAATAGTCTTGTACAGTTTACGTGAAGAGGAATGCCTGTACTTCAAACGCGCCTCTGACAGAAATTTTATATAATTGACCAAAAAACATATAACAATAAAATTTTATTAGTATTTCACAACAATGACCTCGCCTCCAGATAAAATTGAAAATTGTAATAAAAATGTATTCACATGATGAAAGAAAGCGCAGTGTGCTTTTGTCTGAAATCGGTTTCGCAACTCGGTCACGAAGAGCACAAATTGCGTCTTATAGCAACAAATAGGTCCAAACTTTTCGATTAAACAACCGCAGAAATAGAAATCAACATCACATGTCAATTACTAAATTCTGTTTCCATTGACAGATTAATAGAACAAAATTACGACGTTGTTTTTAGTTTTAACGTCACATAGCATCATTAATAAGAAATGAAAATAAAACAAATTAGTACGAAACTGAAAACTAGGTGATGTACATGAATAGAGGAAACCCCATGCATATTAAGAGCAATTTATCGTAAGTCGCTAAAAGCAACGAAACTCCCTGTGTTACTCGAGAGAGACACAGGTGTTTGGTCTTTCTAGAAGGATCACACATAGTTGGTCAGTAGATCTGTGCTACTGACGCCAATTTCTTGAAGACTCAGAAATGTCTTTTGTGATCCCGTATTATGACCTTCTCGGGGTCAAATCAGTTTTGATTTCGCAGGCATTGAAGGTGTGGAAGCTAGTATGCTATTTTCTTTCACGAGATCTAGAAGACTGTAGAATGCAGACCTCTGGCTACAGCCATCTTACTTGTTTTCCGAAACGCATTCAGTATAGTCCCACACGCTAGTCTAGTAAATAAAATAATGACATAGAATGTTGGAACAGGTGTGCCGTTTCATAGAAGACTTAATAAGAAACATAAGTCGATCTTAATCGGAAGACTTGGCCCAATGCAACACTAGCGTCTGGTGTACATCAAAGAAACGTGATACAAACATTACAGTATACCAGATGAGAGACGTTCTGACTTCTGCTGGTAGGTAGCTCCAGATGTTGGCCATTGCCATAATCTATGGAAATTAAATAGAACCGTTGGTGTTAAACAACTGATCCAGTGTAGGCAGCCCGCAGCCAACACTCATCATCCATCTCTTACAAATGTAACTGTCTCCAACACAGCCTTAATATGTACTATAATACAGGGTGTCCCAGGAGGAATTATCAGTATTCAGGGATAGGACAAGGAAGATCTTTTCAAGAAAAAACAGTAAAAAACACGGGATCTAAGGTGCATACCTAAAGAACTATGAGTACTTGTTCGTCTTCATTATGTGAAACACATCTCATCTACTGAACAAAGGCTCATACACTAAGTAATCAAATGCATCCGGATACGTGGCTGAAAATGACTTACTAGTTCGTGGCGCACTCCATGGGTAATTCTGGAATTCGATATGGTGTGAGCCCACCCTTAGCATGGGTGACAGCTTCCAGTTTCGCAGGGATACGCTCAATCAGGTGCTGGAATTTTTTGGGGAATGGCAGCCCATTCTTCAAGGAGTGCTGCACTGAGGAGAGGTATCGACGTCGGTCGGTGAGATCTGGCACGAAGTCGGCGTTCCAAAACATCCCAGAGGCGTTCCATAGGATTCAGGTCAGGACTCTGTGAAGGCCAGACCATTGTAGGGATGTTGTGTAACCATCCCGCCGCAGGCCGTGCATTATCTACATCTGCTCTACATTTATACTCCGCAAGCCACCCAACGGTGTGTGGCGGACGGCACTTTACGTGCCACTGTCATTACCTCCCTTTCCTGGTTCGCGGGAAGAACGACTGCCGAAAAGCCTCCAGACGCGCTCGAATTTCTCTAATTTTGCATTCGTGATCTCCTCGGGAGGTATAAGTAGGGGGAAGCAGTATATTCGATACCTCATCCAGAAACGCACCCTCTCGAAACCTGGACAGCAAGCTACACCGCGATGCAGAGCGCCTCTCTTGCAGAGTCTGCCACTTGAGTTTGCTAAACATATCCGTAATGCTATCACGCTTACCAAATAACCCTGTGACGAAACACGCCGCTCTTCTTTGGAACTTCTCTATCTCCTCTGTCAACCCGACCTGGTACGGATCCCACACTGATGAACAATACTCAAGTATAGGTCGAACGAGAGTTTTGTAAGCCACCTCCTTTGTTGATGGACTACATTTTCTAAGGACTCTCCCAATGAATCTCAACCTGACACCCGCCATACCAACATTTAATTTTATATGATCATTCCACTTCAAATCGATCCGCACGCATACTCCCAGATATTTTAAAGAAGAACTACTACCAGTGTTTGTTCCGCTATCATATAATCATACAATAAAGGATCCTTCTTTCTATGTATTCGCAATGCATTACATTTGTCTATGTTAAGGGTCAGTAGCCACTCCCTGCACCAAGTGCCTATCCACTGCAGATCTTCCTGCATGCCGCTGCAATTTTCTAATGCTGCAACTTCTCTGCACACTACAGCATCATCCGCGAAATTCCGCATGGAACTTCCGACACTATCTAGTAGGTCATTTATATATATTGTGAAAAGAAATGGTCCCATAACACTCCCCTGTGGCACGCCAGAGGTTACTTTAACGTCTGTAGACGTCTCTCCATTGCTAAAAACTCTTCAATCCAGCCACAAATCTGATCTGATATTCCGTAGGCTCTTACTTTGTTTATCAGGCGACAGTGCGGAACTGTATCGAACGCCTTCCGGAAGTCAAGGAAAATGGCATCTACCTGGGAACCTGTATCTAATATTTTCTGGGTCTCATAAACAAATAAAGCGAGTTGGGTCTCACACGATCGCTGTTTCCGGAATCCATGTTGATTCCTACAGAGTAGATTCTGGGTTTCCAAAAACGACATGATACGCGAGCAAAAAACGTGTTCTAAAATTCTACAACAGATCGATGTCAGATATATAGGCCTATAGTTTTGTGCTTCTGCTCGACGACCCTTCTTGAAAACTGGGACTACCTGTGCTCTTTTCCAATCATTTGGAACCTTCCGTTCCTCTAGAGACTTGCGGTACACGGCTGTTAGAAGGGGGGCAAGTTCTTTCGCGTACTCTGTGTAGAATCGAATTGGTATCCCGTCAGGTCCAGTGGACTTTCCTCTGTTGAGTGATTTCAGTTGCTTTTCTATTCCTTGGACACTTATTTCGATGTCAGCCATTTTTTCGTTCGTGCGAGGATTTAGAGAAGGATCTGCAGTGCGGTCTTCCTCTGTGAAACAGCTTTGGAAAAAGGTGTTTAGTATTTCAGCTTTACGCGTGTCATCCTGTGTTTCAATGCCATCATCATACCAAACTGTCTGGATATGCTGTTTCGATCCACTTACTGATTTAACGTAAGACCAGAACTTCCTAGGATTTTCTGTCAAGTCGGTACATGGAATTTTACTTTCGAATTCAATGAACGCTTCACGCATAGCCCTCCTTACGCTGACTTTGACATCGTTTAGCTTATGTTTGTCTGAGAGGTTTTGGCTGCGTTTAAACTTGGAGTGAAGCTCTCTTTGCTTTCGCAGTAGTTTCCTAACTTTGTTGTTGAACCACGGTGGGTTTTTCCCGTCCCTCACAGTTTTTCTCGCCACGTACCTGTCTAAAACGCATTTTACGATTGCCTTGTACTTTTTCCATAAACACTCAACATTGTCAGTGTCGGAACAGAAATTTTCGTTTTGATCTGTTAGGTAGTCTGAAATCTGCCTTCTATTACTCTTGCTAAACAGATAAGCCTTCCTCCCTTTTTTTGTGAACAGGTGCTCGATCATGTTGAAAGATGCAATCGGCATTCCCGAATTGCTCTTCAGCAGTGGGAAGCAAGAAGGTGCTTAAAACATCAGTGCAGGCCTGTGCTGTGATAGTGCCAAGCAAAACAACAAGGGGTGCAAGCGCCGTCCTTGAAAAACACGACCACACCGTAACACCACCGCCTCTAAAGTTTACTGTGGGCCCTACACACGCTGGCAGATGACGTGCACCGGGCATTCGCCATACCCACACCCTGCCACATTGTGTACCGTGATTCGTCACTCCACACAACGTTTTTCCACTCTTCTATCGCCCAATATTTATGCACCTTATACCTAGTGAGGCGTCGTTCGGCATTTACCGGCGTGATGTGCAGCCGCTCGACCATGAAATCCAAGTTTTCTCACATCTCGCCTAACTGTCATAGTACTTGTAGTGGATGCCCATGCCGTTAGGAATTTCTGTGTGATGGTCTGTATAGATGTCTGCGTACACATTACTGCCCTCTTCAGCTGTCGCCGGTCTCTGTCAGTCAACAGATGAGGTCGGCCTGTACGCTTTTGTGCTGTGCGTGTCCTTTCACGTCTCCACTTCACTATCACATCGGAAGCAATAGACCTAGGGATGTTTAGAAGTGTGGAAATCTCGCGTACAGACGTATGACACAAGTGGCACCCAATCACCTGACCACTTTCGAAGTCCGTTAGTTCCACGAAGTGCCTCATCCTGCTCTCTCACGATGTCTAATGACTACTGAGGTCGCTGATATAGAGTACCTGGCAGTAGGTGGCAGCACGATGCACCTAATATAAAAAAGATATGTTTTTGGTGGTATCCGGATACTTTTGATCACATAGTGTAACTTTTAAGGTATGCATTTTAGAGTCCGTATCTAATGGACATACTACGTCCTCCCAAAAATGTGGAAAGCAAAGAGCTTTCAGTAGAAGAGATCTGTTTCAGAGAATCACAGAGGAAGAAGTGCCCATATCTCTTAATGTATCCATTTTAGAGCCCTTGTGTACTAGGCGTTATTGCTTAAAATGGTCGTTCTTAACATATCCCTGAATACCGTCCATTCCTCCTGGGACACCCCTGTATAGGGGAAAGCCTGTTAGCTAAAATCTCGGAAGCTGTTTAACCGACTGACTTCAGATTTCTACATGATACTCTAATAAGCATTCGAAGTGATATACAGAGTGATCAACCTAACTTTGCCAGCTCATATACTTTCAAAATGAAACAATATGTGAAAAACGTAAATGTCGCATGTATGTTTTTCTGATGGCCGAGCGGTTCTATGCGCTACAGTCTGGAATCGCGCGACCGCTACGGTCGCAAGTTCGAATCCTGCCTCGGGCATGGATGTGTGTGATGTCCTTAGGTTAATTAGGTTTAAGTAGTTCTAAGTTCTAGGGGACTGAAGACCTCAGAAGTTAAGTCCCTTAGTGTTCAGAGCCATTTGATCCTTTTTTTTATATTTGTTTACTGTGCATTTCTGCCCATCGTGTGAGACCATGACATAGTTCCATGCCTGGTGAACTGAATGTTCACATTTTGTTTCGTTTCGGAAATATATGAGGTGGCAGAGTTGGGTGGAACACCCCGTATATACAGGGTGATTCCGTAACGATATTAAAAACTTTCAGGAGTAATGGAGAACGTTAGATGTATCAGTTTGAGGTAAAGGATCATGGTTCGGAACGACCGAATCGAAAGCTGTAGTAGAAAATCATTCTGATGATTCTGACAGTGGAAAATATGTATTGGGTCTGTTGTTGTTGAGATTGTTGGACAGGCAACTCTCAAGGGTGGTGGTATGGACAAGAAAAACATGTACAGCCAACAAGGGCTCTTAGACGCATATCTCAAGAGCTGTACGCACTTGTTCATCTTCGCTACTGTGAAACAAATTCTTCTACTGAGCAAGTGCCCATAGCCCTTAAGGCATTTTAGAAGCCCTATGTTTTTATTTTTTTTTCCATCAGTCTGGTTTGATGGGGCCTGCCACGAATTCCTCTACTACACCAACCTCGTATCAGAGTGTCACTTGCACCCTACATCCCCAATTATTTGTTGGAAGTATTCCAATATCTGTCTTCCCTTACAGTTTTCACCCTCTACAATAACCTCTAGTGCTATGGAGGTTAATACCTAATGCCTTAACAAATGTCCTATCCTCCTGTCCCATTTACTTGTCAGAGTTTTCCTTGTGTCTCCTTCTTCGCCGATTCTGCAGAGAACCTTCTCATTTCTCATCTAATCAGTCCATCTGGTTTTCAGTATTCTTCTCTAGCACCACATCTCAAACGCTTTGATTTTGCTCTGTTCCGGTTTTCACAATGTCATGATTAACAGTCCTATAACGCTGTGCTCCAAGCGTATATTCTCAGAAATTCCTTCCTCAAATCAAGGCCTATGTTTCATACCTTTCAACTTCTTTTGGCCAGAAATACCCTCTTCGTCTGTGCTAGCCTCCTCTTATGTCCTCCTTACTTCGTTCGTCGTGAGTTATTTTGCGTCCAAGGTAGCAGAATTCCTTAACTTCGTCTAATTTCTGACCACCAATCTACCCGTATTCGCAGGACATTTTTTCTCATTTTGGTCCATGGAATTGCTCTTAAGTATGCATTTTACAGTCCACGTTCACTAGACGTGTATTTCTTGTCCTCTGAAAGTTACTTACCCTCCAGACTTTGAAACAACAGTACATGTATTTCATTGTCAGAGATATTAGAACAATTTTCGATCAGAATCTTTTGCTCGGTCGTTTCCGGACCACAGTCCCTTATCTCTAATTGATAAATTTTCAATACTCTGTTAACTTTCAAAGGATATAATATAAACACGGAATAGCTATGTAAACAACGCAACCGGCAGTCCATACATCCCTTGCTTAAAATGAGAGGGTAAATCGTTTGGGGTAGTAGCTTCAATGACATTACATCGCATAGTTTCAATCTGGAAACTGGTAGCGTTACAAAGTTTCCAGAGATTCAGATTGCGTAACAGTACTCTAATCATAACCCGTTATACCGTAAGTACAACTTTCCTAATATACGAATTTCTGTTGAAAGAGGGTGTACGAGGTAAAACAAAACAGTACGTAGCTGTGAACACAACTTTTGTTTGCAATTAGGTTCAAATGGTTCTAAAATGGTTCAAATGGCTCTCAGCACTATGGGACTTATCATCTATGGTCATTAGTCCCCTAGAACTTAGAACTACTTAAACCTAAATAACCTAAGGACAGCACACAACACCCAGTCATCACGAGGCAGAGAAATCCCTGACCCCGCCGAGAATCGAACCCGGGAACCCGGGTGCAGGAAGCGAGAAAGCTACCGCACGACCACGAGCTGCGGACTTGTAATTAGGTGGCCACGCAAGCCGACATCTGTAGTTTTGTGTTTCCCGCATACGATAGTTATCTTAGTGCAAGAAGGTTGCCTCATCGCTGCTGTCCAAACGAGAAGTCCATGCTCAAGGGAATCTCCACCGAGCTGTGCCGCCATCGGCATGCGTTTTGCTCCTGGTTTGGCTCTGATAAGGTAGCGTGGCCGTCTGTTTGTAGTTCGAGTCTGGTCTTACAGTCAAACAGGTAACAACTGCAATGTACTCCAGTGACGACTATTCCGATATGATACTGCAATGCAGCTGATGCCCGAAAGCTGTTTTCACAACGGTTTCCAACGCGACATCTACCTTTTGCACATGTTTTTAGATGTACAGAGATGCGTTTAAGAACCGAGGGAGCTTCCAGATACAACTGTCACGGAAAGACCGATCCGCAGTATAAAGGATTCTGTAGGAACAAAAATGGCATCCCTTTAAACTGCAGCATCCCTTTAAACTGCATCTACACCAACGGCTGTATGGAAACGATATCCAGAATCGGGTATCTGCAGACGTCTCGTAAATAAAGCAGCCATGTATCCGGATTGCATCAAGCTACGTTTATGGGGAGATGAATACTATTTCGTCAATAATGCCACTGTCAATGGACACAATCTACATTACTTGGCTCCTGCAAATCCTGACTGTTTACTAACGCATCACATCCAAGTGCACTTGGGTGCTAACGTATGGTGCGACATTCTAAGAGACCACGTCACTGGACCAGTTTATTTGGCTTCGAGACTATCTGCTCGACTGTATTTACAATTCCTACAGAATCAGCTGAATCTCGGGCGTCTCCAAGAAGACATGCCATTTCAGTTAGCTGTGAGGCACTGATTTCAGCAGGATGGCGCATCACCTCATTACTGTTGGGGGATTAGGGAATATCTCAACAACGTATATCCGGACGGTGGATAGGTCGTGGGGATTGCATTCGATGGCGCCGGCTGCTGTGGCCGAGCGGTTCTGGGCGCTTCAGTCCGGAACCGCGTTGCTGCTACAGTCGCAGGTTCGAATCCTGCCTCGGGCATGTATCTATGTGATGTCCTTAGGTTAGCTAGGTTTAAGTAGTCCTAAGTCTAGGGGACTGATGATCTCAGATGTTAAGTCCCGTAGTGCTTAGGGCCGTTTTAACCATTTTGCATTCGATGGCCAGCGAGATCCCCTGATTTAATACCCTTGGGTTTTTTCTTATGGGGTTAGATCAAAGCCAGGGTTCACAATACGGAACCGGAAAATCCAGATGTATTAAAAGAGCGAATAAGGCATGCTTGCGCTTCAGAATCTGCAGAGATGTAAAGAGGTGTCCATCCAAATACCGAGAGGCACTTACATCAATACATCCAACAAGGTGAACATGCATTTCGACATTTGTATTATGAATAATGCAATTATAAAGATCTGTCAGTCTATAATATAGATTTAAAGGAACATCATTTCTGATTTTCATTATGTTCTTTGGTTTTATTGCAATCAAAGATAAGATAGCGTTTATGTAACACTGCCAATTGTTAAGCACCTATTAGTGTGTTATGTGTTGTTAATAAATTAGCTTCCATATGTTGATATGTCTTGAAACAGGTAGTCAATATGCTTTGGCCCTTCTTCTACACAGCTTTCTCGAGCCCAGGAATCGAACCAGCACCCCTCCTACAACAACCACGTTTTCTAGCGATGAGTTATAGGACCAGTTGTAGTCATAAAGAGTTCGTTTTCAGTCGCTGGTCTTACGTTTAACAGCAGTCTCCTTTCTGTTGGTGCAGAGTCCTGTTTATTGTTCTGCTTAGGCTAACCTATCGGCGTCTGTGGTAATTTATTTTTATTTATTTTTTTTAATTTTTTTCCGGGAATGCTACCATCTTTGAAAACTGGACTTCCTTTCTGTAATGTATTATGAAAACTTTAATATATTTCAAGCATTATCAAGACATTCGACTCCCGTCCTATTGAACTAATCATATGATGATTTGCAGAATGAGATTTTCACTCTGCAACGGAGTGTGCGCTGATATGAAACTTCCTGGCAGTTTAAAACCGCGTGCCGGACCGAGACTCGAACTCGGGACCTTTGTCTTTCGCGGGAAAGTGCTCTACAAACTAAGCTACCCAAGCACGACTCACGACCCGTCCTCACAGCTTCAATTCCGCCAGTATCTCGTTTCCTACCTTCCAAGGTGTTGGCGGATGTACGGGCGGAATTAAAGCTGTGAGAACGGGTCGTGAGTCGTGCTTGGGTAGCTCAGTTGGCAGAGCACTTGCCCGCGAAAGGCAAAGGTCCCGTCTTCTTCAATTTATACATAATCTGTAGTATATGTAAAAAAGTTTTCTTCCACCTCTGCTCCATCTATCATGCTGATGTTTTCCCTCATACTGTCCCACCAACAGTGCAAACTAGAGGAATAGATCAAACCAGGATGCACAATGTGCCTGTGGCATAACAAGTTCATTACATACAAAAATTTGAACTCAAAATCAACGTGTCGATGCTACATATAAATTATTAAGCCTGTCCTGCAATGCTTTACCCCCAAAAAAGACAACAAATGGCCGTGTATAAGGGTTCAAGGAACAACAATAAGAGAAAAACGAAAAAGAAAAGAATATACAAACGAAAACCTATAAAATGACAATAATGTTAACCAACTCTAGGAATAGAATAGGTTAATAGAATGAAATTTTTTAAAAAATGTATCGTTGTTAATATATTTAAATAAATATATACGGTTCAAAAAAGTTCGAGTCTCGGTCCGGCACACAGTTTTAATCTGCTAGGAAGTTTCGTATGATGATTTGTTTAGCTTTTATTTCGTATATAGCATCTTCTTTCATAGCTCTTGGTACTTTAATTCTCTGTCATCACTCAGGTGCAGCGATATCAGTGTATTCTAAGTGTCGTGTTATAGAACTTAAAAATTCGACTTCTTTTCGTGTCGTTCATTACTATTTCGCTTATAGAGTAGGTGTTCGATTCCTGATGAATATCTCTGGAGCTTTAAGTTTTTATCGTTAACATATATTTTGAATTACTCATGGAGTCTTAATTTTGGTAGCATCAGCAGTCACCATTGACGAACGTCCATAAGTCACTGTTGTGGTTTTGCAAAGTCAAAGTTTAGACTTGTATGGTCAGACGGTCCCTCATGTTTGGGCGTTTACAAGTGAACATTCCCGCTTCAACTTTGTCAGCATTTGGTTTGATCTTATTGTTACTGATTCACCACTCTCTTACGGCCAACTGTCTAGAAACAATCTGCCTAATGATTGAAATGCCCTGCTATCGTAATAAAACCAACTCTTAGAGTGAAAACGAAACTACACATTTTCATAGCGCAGCACAGAATTTTCTTTAAGCAATCATTTTTGACAGAAAACGTATATTTTGTCGCTGGAAAAAGATATAGCCTAAGTACGCCTGAATGTTTATTGGAGCATCGCTTAAAAATGTGAAGCAAATCGTTGATATTCTATAAGATGTATTATAATTTCGAGCCCTTTTTAAGTGGGCGCAATCGCAACAAGGAACCGAAATCTGCGTCATCGTGCGATTGACAGGAACCCCGTCGCCCCCATGCGTCGTCACGAAATTCCCACGAGTACCCCACGTCCCCTGTCCGAGAGGTTCTAGGTGCTACAGTCTGGAACCGCGCGACCGCTACGGTCGCAGGTTCGAATCCTGCCTCGGGCATGGGTGTGTGTCATGTCCTTAGGTTAGTTAGGTTTAAGTAGTTCTAAGTTCTAGGGGACTGATGACCTCAGAAGTTAAGTCCCATAGTGCTCAGATCCATTTGAGCACCACATCCCCATCCATATTTAGCATGCCAAAGAACTAACATGTTCGCTAGTACCTTGCCACCGAACCAATTTCTACATAAAGACCATGCATAAAGCCTGGCTAAAACTATACTATAATGTATTCATTATAGAGTTTGCTGTGAGTCGTCAGATGAATGCATTATATAGCCTTCACCACTCGCACACCACACTCCAACAGTCCCATTGTTTCCACTCTGATTATCAATCGTGATATGCTTCCGTGCCTGTACCAATACATTCCACTGTCCTACAACTTCACACACTCCATACTGTACGTCAACGCAATTTCAACCTTCTCCTCGTCCCAGACAAAGCAATCCGCTCTGATGTTTATCTATCTGATCAAATAAAAGTCTTCCCCATCGATCCCACTCCATACCAGGCTTCTCCCTTCCCTCCCCATCTTTCCCCATCCCTTCGCTTGTTCCTGCCCAGCCCACACACCAAACTACTTGTCCCTTCCTCTATTTCCACCGGCCACCGCAACAGCTACCTTTATGTCCATAGATAATATCCAAATGACCGTTATGTTTATAGCCACATTCTTTATGTAGGGAATACCTAACATTTCTCCTCCTCAAAACAGTTTTTCACCAACGTGCGTCCATCAACTTCTTAATGAAAGTGCCGCGATAAGGTCACAAGTTATGGAACGTTATTTAAATATACAAGGGGCGTGCAATAAGCAATGGAACACATTTTTTTCTTGACCAGTTTTGGTTGAAAAAATGCGTAAATTGTTGAGGGACGTCGTGGGATATCCCCGCTTCACCCCCTATAGTTCAATCAAGTTCCGATACGTAGCCTCCAAAATAGCGTCTGTGATGAAGCTGTCATTGAGTTTGGTTCAAATGGTTCTGAGCACTATGGGACTTAACATCTGAGGTCATCAGTCCCGTAGAACTTAGAACTACTTAAACCTAACTAACCTAAGGACGTCACACACATCCATGCCCGTAGCGATCGCGCGGTTCCAGACTGAAGCGCCTAGAACCGCTCGGCCACAAGGGCCGGCCTGTCATTGAGTTACTTTTGACGGGAAACCAGAGCATCGCAGATATGCATAAGCGCTTGCAGAATGTCTATGGAGACAAGGCAGAGAACAAAAGCACGGTAAGTCGTTGGGTGAGGCGTCTGTCATCGTCGCAACTAGATAGTGCAGATCTGTCCCATCTCCCACGTGCCAGCCAGCCGCACACAGCTGCGACTCCTACAGTGTTGGAATGTGCGGACACTCCCATTCGAGGTGATCGACAGATCGCAGTCAAACACCTCGCTGCTCAACTGGACGTCTCTGTTGGTAGCGCTGACACACTCGTCCATCAGTTAGGGTACTCAAAGAAGTGTGGCCGTTGGGTTCCTCGCCACCTAACAAAGACGATAAAGAGCAAGCAAAGACTATCTGTGCGGAATTGCTTGCACGTTACAAGTCTGATTGTGACCATTTTGCTGTCGAACATCGTCACAGGTGATGAAACATGGGTTCATCACTTCGAACCTGGAACAAACTGGCATTCCGTGGACGGAGCCACATCACCTCTCCTGTGAAGAAACAGTTCAAAGCCGCACCCCCAGCCATGAAAGTCATCGCGATGGTCTTGTGGAAGTCTGAAAGGGTAACTCTGTTTGATATCCTGGCTAATCGTACAATGATGAACTCTGAAGTGTATTGTGTTGCTCTCAGGATATTGAAGAAACGACTTAGCGCGTTCTTCGCTGCAAAAATGTGAACGAAATTCACCTACTCCATCATAACGCAGGGCTTTACACAAGCCTGCGTACAGGAAAGCAGTTCATAAAACTTAATTGGACGGCTCTCCCTCATCCACCCTTCTGCCAGGGTCTCGCACCTTCCGACTTCCATCTGATTGGCATAAATAAGGATACATTCCGTATTGAAGAATACGTGGGTGATTGGGAGGTTATTGATGCAGCCACACGCTGACTCTAACGGCGACTAATAGAGTGGTACCATGCGGACATACAGGCCCTTCCTGTAAGGTGGCGTAAGGCTGTCGCGTTGAACGGAGATTATGTTGAGAAATAGGCTTTTGTAACCAAAAGAGTGTATTGGAATCCTGAATGGAACCGATCTGCTTTCAGAAAAAATAAACTGTTTTGAATTACTTATTGAACGCCATGCCCCTCGTATGTTTTGGCTTTTGCATTTGTCTATTATCTTTAGATTTTAATTCGCCTCCTGCTGTGGTCGAGCGGTTCTAGGCGCTTTAGTCCGGAACCACGCTGGTTCTACGGTCGCAGGTTCGAATCCTGCCTCGGGCATGGATGTGTGTGATGTCCTTAGGTTAGTTAGGTTTAAATAGTTCCAAGTCCAGGGGACTGATGACCTCAGATGTTAAGTCGCATACTACTTAGAGCCATTTGAACCATTTTTTTTAAATTTAAAACACAAGTATTATTAATAGGTTTATGTAAGTACAATAAAGAATACATATTTTTTAGGTTTAAAAAAATTTACGAAAGTTTTCACCACTTAATAAAGCTCTGACGGAAAAAAATAGCAATACCAAAAAGTAATTAATGTCATGAAATTGCGGGAATACATTTATCTAGTTCTCTTGAATTGCGGGCAACCGCAGCCAGATGTTCAGAGGAACACAATGTTCCTTAAACCCAAGCCCGCACTGCCTCCAGCTCATATTATGGGACACCCCGTTTTATCTTTCTGATAAACGCTTCTAACGGATTTTAATTTTATCAGCAATGTGAAGGACGACGAGAGGCTTCAACAAAAGCCTTATGCAAAGTTGAGGACAAAATTGGATTACCTGAGGATGAGCATAAACTGGTGTGAAACAGGTCGTGGTTTTAATAATTTATGCAAAGTTGAGGACAAAATTGTATTACCTGAGGATGAGCATAAACTGGTGTGAAACAGGTCGTGGTTTTAATAATTTTTGTACAGCCAGAGCAGTGTTTGTAGCTTTTATATACACTACTGGCCATTAAAATTGCTACACCACGAAGATGACGTGCTACAGTCACGAAATTTAACCGACAGGAAGAAGATGCCGTGATATGCAAATGATTAGCTTTTCAGAGCATTCACACAAAGTTGGCGCCGGTGGCGACACCTACAACGTACTGACATGACGAAAGTTTCCAACCAATTTCTCACTCACAAACAGCAGTTGACCGGCGTTGCCTGGTGAAACTTTGTTGTGGTGCGTCGTGTAAGGAGCAGAAATGCGTACCGTCAAGTTTCCAACTTTGATAAAAGTCGGATCGTTACCTATCGCGATCACGTTTTATCGTATCGCGACATTGCTTCATAAAGGTCGGATCGTAGCCTATCGCGATTGCGTTTCATCGTATCGCGACATTGCTGCTCGCGATGGTCGAGATCCAATGACTGTTAGCAGAATATGGAATCGGTGGTTTCAGGAGGGTAATACGGAACGCCGTGCTGGATCCCAACGCCCTCATATCACTAGCAGTCGGGATGACAGGTATCTTATCCGCATGGCTGTAACGGATCGTGCAGCCACGACTCGGTCCCTGAGTTAACACATGGGGACGTTTGCAAGACAACAACCATCTGCACGAACAGTTCGACGACGTTTGCAGCAGCATGGAACAGTGGACGTTACATTTCAGATGTGTTACGACCTGTGGCTCTACCCTTCATTCGAACCCTGCGAAACACTACATTTCAGCAGGATAATGCACGACCGCATGTTGCAGGTCCTGTACGAGCCTTTCTGGATACAGAAAATGTTCGACTGTTGCCCTGGCCAGCACATTCTCCAGATCTCTCACCAATTGACGACGTCTGGTCAATGGTGGCCGAGCGACTGGCTCGTCACAATACACCAGTCACTACTCTTGATAAACTGTGGTATCGTGTTGAAGATGAATGGGCAGCTGTACCTGTACACACCATCCAAGCTCTGTTTGACTCAATGCCCAGGCGTATCAAGGCCGTTACTACGGCCAGAGGTGGTTGTTTTGGGTACTGATTTCTCAGGATCTATTCACCCAAATTGCGTGAAAACGTAATCAAATGTCAGTTGTAGTATAATATATTTGTCCAATGAGTACCCGTTTATCATCTGCATTTCTTCTTGGTGTAGCAATTTTAATGACCAGTAGTGTACATAAACATCTGTCTAGTTAGCATATTTAAGTGATGAACAATGCAAGATCAAAGGTTAAAGTAAGCGCGTGATAAGCCAGAACAAATGTGAAATGTTGGTACATTAATAACCGGTGTAGCTGCCAGAATGTTGAATGGAAGCATGCATGTGTTGTGTTGTGCAGGTGCTGGATGTTAGCTTATGGGATGGAGTTCGAGGCCTGTTGCACTTGTTCAGTCAATACAGGGCCGGTTAATTCTGGTTGTGAATGACGCTGGAGCTGTCGTCCGATGATGTCCTATATGTGCCTACACTTCAGTCGGTGTATTTGTTTCGTATTTATGTGTATTTTAAAGGTATTGATTCAAGAACAGTAGCAGCCCAACTTTCGCCCGTACAGGGCGAGTGGATGGTGTGACAATAAAAAGAAAAAAAAAAGTGTGCTATAAGGTATAACAACATGCAAACGTCTGAGGTATGTAAGTAACTGGCTACGAGATTTTTACGTAAAAACGAAAGGCTGCTCACGACTGGGGAAAAACGTAACACTAGAGGAACACAAAACAGTGAGAAACTGTAGCGGCAGCCGCCGGGCTGTTATTAGAGAACCACAGGACGGGCTTCCGGCGAGCGATTACGCTGTGAGCGGCGAAACAGAGCAAAAGGCGAAGCAGGGAGGCGCCCGCGCGCGCCCTCTGCCGCCAAGTAGTCTCGTTTGGGGGAGGGCTGGCTCGGCGGGCCGGGCTCCGCGCCGCGGCTCATTACTCTGTTTCTGGCGGCCGGCGCGTGACCGGCATACCCTCCGGCCCGCGCCTATACCGGAGTTATTCCGGCGCGCCCCCAGCCGCCGCTTCCATCAGGTTCGCTTCTTTGTTCCCGGGGGAGGGGCGCGCGCACCCGCTCTCTCCGCGGCCGTGTGTATTCCGCAGCAGCCTCTTTGAGAATACTAATACGCCGCGCCGGCTGCTCGGCCCTTCTTCTGCGCACCGGGTCCCGTACCGGGACCGCCCCTTCACAGCCAGCGCTTCTCACGAGGCTTGCGCGCGCCGCGAGCTACACTTCCCGTCTTCTTCGTCGCGGGAGCAGCTGGCGGCTCGGAGGCTCCAGAGACATCATCTGCCACCGAGGCTCTGTTTCAAAATTCCCGTATCTCGAAAGACAAACATTCAGCCTGTATGTCATCCGGATACACGGAAATCCCTATAATTCGGGAAGTGAGCGAATACAAGATTCGACCAATAAAGTGTCTTGTACTCACAGACGCCTTTGGTTCACGAGGTGCATTCATAGAGTTGTACAAAAGAATGAGATTTTCACTCTGCAGCGGAGTGTGCGCTGATATGAAACTCAGCATGTTCGGTCAGAGGGTTTAGCTACCCTCTGTAATAAAAAGATCTGAGTGAACGGATCAACGAACAACCTGAACGGGTGTCATGAGACGTCCGCCACGATCACAGGCAACGAACAAAATAGAACGCCGGTACAGTAGTTCAGCGTGTTCGGTCAGAGGGTTAGCTACCCTCTGTAATAAAAAAAAAACTGAGTTAATCGATCAACAATGAACTTAAACGGATGTCTTACGACGTCCGCCCTGAGCAAATGCAACGACCAAAAGCGAACAAAATGAGAAAACGCCGGCTCGGCAGCTCAGCGTGTTCGGTCAGAGGGTTTAGCTACCCTCTGTAATAAAAACAAAAGTGAGTTAATCGATCAACAATGAACTTAAACGGATGTCTTACGACGTCCGCCCTGAGCAAATGCAACGAACAAAAGCGAACAAAATGAGAAAACGCCGGCTCGGCAGCTCAGCGTGTTCGGTCAGAGGGTTTAGCTACCCTCTGTAATAAAAAGATCTGAGTGAACGGATCAACGAACAACCTGAACGGGTGTCATGAGACGTCCGCCACGATCACAGGCAACGAACAAAATAGAACACCGGTACAGTAGTTCAGCGTGTTCGGTCAGAGGGTTAGCTACCCTCTGTAATAAAAACAAAAGTGAGTTAATCGATCAACAATGAACTTAAACGGATGTCTTACGACGTCCGCCCTGAGCAGATGCAACGAACAAAAGGGAACAAAATGGGATTAAAAAGAAAAAAAAAGAGATGGTAGAGCACTTGCCCACGAAAGGCAAAGGTCCCGAGTTCGAGCCTCGGTCCGGCACACAGGTTTAATCTGCAATGAAGTTTCAGTTGTACAACACTTTTTTTCTGAATAAACGTTGCGTTTATTCAGGATTACAATACACCGTATTATTCCCCTCTCTTTTGGCTACAAAGTCCTATTTTTCAACACAATCTTTCTTCAACGCGACAGACTTACGTCACCTAACTCCCCATTATCCGCGTACTGTTCCCGTGGAGTGCTCCCTCCACTGGGCCAAACAGATGGAGGTCGGAAGGTAGGCGATCCGGGCTGCAGGGTGTCGGAGTCACAGGTGAGTGCAGCCGGCCGGCAAGCGGGACATCTGTCTAAGCGACCTTACTGCTAGGATGACACAGGGTCTCGCCCAGAGACTCAACGTTCTTTTCTTGGCTGACATTTCTCCGGGAACGTTCTGCAAGCGCCTATGACTATCCGATGTGCTCTGGTTTCCCGCCAAAAGTAACTCAATAACAGCTCTCTGCTTGAAGAGGACCTCTGTCACAGGCGACAGTTTGAAGGCTACATATAGCACCGACACCTATAGGAACTTCATTAAAATATATGGACTCTATTGCGAATATTCCACGATGTCCCGCAACAAGCTCTGCATTTTTTCAACAGCGACTGGCCGATAAAAAATATGTGTTACATTATTCACTGAACGCCCCTCGTACTTCTCGAAAATGTGTCAGCTTCTGTAATACAAATTGCTCTTTTGGAAGGAATTTTTGCAGAAAAATAATTTTTAACAGACATTGAAATGCGCATAATTTGTGAGAAGTTTAAAATTTTTAAATATATTGGGCAGACAGATGAGGAAAATAGTTTGGAAAAAGCTGCTATAGAAGAAAGGATACATAAAACAGAAAGGGCGTATGGAAAAACTAAGGATGTTTTCTGGAAACATGAATTCTGAATTGAACTCCGTTCGAACGGGCCTCCGAAGGCTCAACTGTATTGACCGACTATCGTGTAATCCTCAGCCGATAGGCGTCCTGAGAGGCGGATATGGAGGGGCATGTGGTCAGCACACCGCTCTCCCAGCCGTATATTAGTTTTCGTGATTGGAGCCGCCTCTCCTCACAAGGGACGAGCGCACTCCTCTTGCCAACAGCACTTGGCGGACCCGCACGATCACCCATCCAAGTGCTAGCCGAGCCCAGCAACGCTTAACTCTGGTGACCTAACGGCAACGGGTGTCATCACTGCCGTAAGGCCATTGGCTTTCAATAAAGGTGCCTGTCTAAAAAGGCAAAAATAAGGCATTATACTACAATAGTGAAGCCAGAATGTCAGTGTGCAAGCTAATTTCCAGTATTAAACAGTAATTTAGGTAAGTTAGAAATACTACAAAGGTGAATCGTTACAAAAATATCAGACACACAGGGGGAACTATGGAATATTGGAAATCCAAACTGACGATGAAGTTTATAGAAAGATAAACAAATATGGTAAAATTTGTGGTAAGCTCCTATGGGACCAAACTGCTAAAGGTCATTGGTCCCTAGGCTTACACACTACTTAATTTAACTTAAACTAACTTACACTAACGACAACTCACACACCCATGCCCAAGGGAGGAGATAACAAACGTATTAGAAATACTGAGAAGAAGAAAATTAGTATTTTTTGGTCATTTATATCGAATGCAGAGCAATGAATTAAGCAAAAAGATTTTCAAATATTTGAGGAATAAAAAGTTAGCACATGGTGGATCCATAAAGTAAAAAAGGATTTATTTTCACATAAAGACACAAATTGAACATCATTTTAACAAAATTTCTGTCGAGATATTGAAAAAAAAGGAATCGCAAGTTTTATGCAATGGAATAATACGTAAATTGCTTTTGAGCGGGATTCGTATGTCGTTCGTGTGCAGCACTGTCAAGTAGGCATTTTAAGAGCAGTACTTTGTCCGATGTTGTTTCTGCCTGTTGCTCCATATAACCATTACTCTGTCGAGCTGCGCCGTTTCTTCTGTGTGTGCTATAATGTCTTCAGATTAAGCACCAATTTCGTCTATCGTCTTTGTATACATATGAACCAAACGGCGATAACTTCATCAGCGGGCAGCGCCATTGACAGATCTTAGCCACACATTTGTGTCTATAATCATTACGTCCGAGCGTCCTCGAGAACCAATACCATTTCAATACCAGATTCAGCAACAATGTTTTTCAAGAAGGAACTGCCAACAATCTAATAGCTGGCTCCCTTATGTCGATGATACGTTCGTGTTGCGGAAACGTGGCAGAAAGGAACCAGGTCGCTTCACAAACTTCTCAGTGAGATTAATCCGGAGGTTCATTTCATGAGGGAAGAGAAGGTAAACGTCAGGTTACACTGCTAATCCTCAAGAATGACAACGGCAGAGTCCGCGCGGAATGCGGTGGCCGATGCGCAGTGACGAGTTTTCGTTCGTAGCACTGTACCAGCTCATTCGTTTGTTCGGAAGGGCAGATCGACACTGCCACCTACCGGCCTGTCGGCGATGACAGATTCGAGGCTCACGCCCTGCAATCTTCCTCAAACGATCTTACGGAAACTATTTGGTAAAAACCTGTCATATTTGCTTTACTTGTAGCTTTATATATCAGATTCATGATGGCATGCGCGGTAATTTCGTTAATGGACGCAGTTACTGCGATATTTAAGTGGAAGTAAGACACTACGCGAAATTCGAAAAAGCTTGCAATGAAAGATAAGGTTCGCAACGATTTTGCTTTCGGTGCTTATTACATAATATGGTGCTGCTAACGTATTGAATTTTTCTTTAGACTCGGGTGGAGGTCTCTATCTATCACCAATCTCGAGAAAATGGATCTTCCGTAGCACACTCATTCGCGATCGCGCCGCGCCAGCGACAAAGCCAGAGTGAAACATCCGCAACATTCCTCATAATTCATAAACGGTTTGAGGTATCGAAATCAGATTTTGGCAAATGATAACAAATGCTTATTATGCAAACCGTCATTATCTACCGTGTTATTCCACTAACTACAGATTTTTTCGATGAAAGAATGTAATTTTAAGGGCCATCGACAGCTGGTGAAACGCGAAATGCTATGGGTTTTGGAACAGCATATATGAAGACACTACACGTTTATTCTTGACCGAGGATGTGCTTTTCATAAGATACTGACCTTGGTTTGTTTCAGTTCCTCACTTAATAAACTTAATAAACCACTGTTTCAGAATTCTCTCGTAATTGCGTCTGCACAACATGTTAGTGAGGTGAGACTGTATTAACTCTGCTCCTTTTGGCAAAAGAAGCAAATTTTAATATGGCAACAAGAGAAATGCGTAGATCCTACTCAACATTCGTCGCTCGTGACGCTTCTCTGAAAGTAACAAATGTTTAACAAGCCAGGTGAAAATAAATCGCTGCATTTGTTGCATTTTCAGCAGAATTCTTTTTAGACACTGACCGAAGCAAAGTTGACAGATGTTTTTGAATGGTCACCATTCAAGTGTGGGCATGGAGGTGCACCGTTTAATATTTACAACAAAACGGCACTTGCCCTCCAGCGCTCGGCATTTCCCCTAGAGCGCCTGCCCGCCGCCCCCACCACTGCTGCTCTCCCCAAGCGTGCCCTGCCTGCCGTCTGTGCATCTACTGGCCATGGTCTTCTCTGCAGACACTACCTTGGGCAACTAAAAACTCATGCTCACATATCTTACCTACACAGTGATACAAATCATCACCAACGGGCTGTTATAAAACTTAGGCAGATATAGCGAGGAGCATCTGTGAACTGGAGCTGCTCGATGCAAAACTGGAATGTCTGCATCTACACCCATTCTCTGCAAAACGCTGTGAAGTGCATGGTACTGGCCACTTCTCCTAGCGCCAATTACCAGGGCTTCTTCCAGTTCCATTCATGTACGGAGCACGGAAAGACTGACAGCTTAAATGCTTCGGTATACATTGTACTTAATCTAACCTTGTTCTCACGATTTCTGTGAGAACCATACGTACATGATTGTAATATATTCCTAGAGTAGTATTTGAAGCCAGTTCTTGAAACTATGCATGTAGGCTTTCTCGAGACATTGGTCTATCTTCAAGTGTCTGACAGTTCCGTTTCTTCAACATCTCTCTTTTCACGTGCGTCAAACAAATCTGTCCATTCGTGTTGCCCTTCTCTGTATTTGTATACGTTCATTATCCCCTCTTAGTCCTGTACCTCAAAACAAGTTGCTGAAGGGTAAATATTGGACGGTTGAAATGAAAATAGCGTTACGACAGCCACGAAAAGATTGTAGTAGTGCATAGTTTTCCTGTCAAGACGTAACTGGTAGCATAAGAAAGATATTGACGAAACGGAACTTCGTTGTTCTCTACAAACCCACGCAGGTTATACAGGAACATCTAAAGTCGACCAAGGATCCCCTCAGAACCCTGGCAAAGGCAGCGTTTACAGATATCGTTAGTTGTGGTGACTTGTACGTGGCTACTACTAACTGAACTTTCGAAAAACGACCATAATGTAGAAGGAGAGAGAGAGAGAGAGAGAGAGAGAGAGAGAGAGAGAGAGAGAGAGAGAGATGAGACGAGATGTTTCGGAGCATGCGTTCCAGCCATGAAACTACCGGATTCTACCAGGGAATAACGAAAACTAATGTCTCCGTATTTTGATACGAAAACATTTAAAGCCTTTTTAACTGAAAGAAACGCTAATAAAATTATACATCTTTATTCTAAATGTCTACATATTTTCAGGTCTCTGCCACTAGGACGCTCCGAATTGTAGTGTGTGACACGGCGGTTTGTAATGCGTGAAAACACCTTGCTGTAATGGAGTTTCGAATAAAAGGAGGCCGTCCACACTTGGAGCGCTCTCCTTCAGCTTGACAGTGCCACATCACACACGAGGCCATCTCCAACAATCAGACCCGTTGGATACACTTTCATCGATCATCCTCCATATGTTTACGAGGATGTCTCTATCCGATTTTCTTCTGTTTCCAGAATTTAAAGAACACCTTCGAGGGCTTCACTTTGACAGAAATGAAGCAGTGCAAGCAGAGGTGGGGTTGTGGTTGCGTCAAACATTCTACAGTGACGGTATCAACAAACTGGTCTCTCGTTGGCAGAAATGTGTTCGTCGCCAGGGTGACTATGTTGAGAAATGAATATGTAGACATGAAGACTAAAGATGTAGAACGGTAATAACGTATGTTTTATTTAAAGTGCTTTAAGAGTTTTCACATAAAAAATTCGGAGGTATTGTTTTTCAGCACTTCCTAGTATTTGATAAGGGCAACCAGAAGCGGGTACTACGATAGGCTATACAGAGGGGTCGTAAAGATTACTAAACACCTCGCTAATTTTAATTGGCATGTGGAGTGTTTCAAACTGTATGGTTTGTGAAATCTGATGATGTAGATGTGTAGCAGTCTTCCACAACAAATGGTTCAAACGGCTCTAAGCACTATGGGACTTAACATCTGAGGTAGTCAGTCCCCTAGACTTAGAACTCTGTCATCTCGACTGCTAGTGATACGAGGCCGTTGGGATCCAGCACGGCGTTCCGTATTACCCTCCTGAACCCACGGACTCCATATTCTGCTAACAGTCACTGGATCTCGACCAACTCGAGCAGCAATGTCGCGATACGATAAACCGCACGAAACTGGACGAATCCAGGTTCTGTTTACAGCATCATGATGGTCGCATCCGTGTTTGGCGACATCGCGGTGAACGCACATTGGAAGCGTGTATTCGTCATCGCCATTCTGGCGTATCACCAGGCTTGATGGTATGGGGTGCCATTGGTTACACGTCTCGCACACCTCTTGTTCACATTGACGGCACTTTGAACAGTGGACGTTACATTTCAGATGAGCTACGACCCGTGGCTCAACCCTTCATTCGATCCCTGCGAAACCCTACATTTCAGCAGGATTGTGGTGTCACCGCTAGACACCACACTTGCTAGGTGGTAACTTAAATCGGCCGCGGTCCTGTAGTACATGTCGGACCCGCGTGTCGCCACTGTGTAATCGCAAACCTAGCGCCACCACATGGCAGGTCACAAGACACGGACATGACCTCGCCCCAGTTGTACGGACTACATAGCTTGCGACCAGACGTACGAAGCTTTCCTCTCATTTGCCGAGAGACAGATTGAATAGCCTTCAGCTTAGTCCATAGCTACTACCTAGCAAGGCGCCATTTGTATCAGTGCTTATAGCGTACTAATATTCAAGAGAGATGTATTCCAACAAGAGAATAAAGTTAAGTATTATAAAACTACGTACTTTTCTTTAGTGCATTAATAAGTCTCCTGTTCCAGTACTTCAAGCCCGTCTGCGTTAGTTTAGCGTGCACCTAGCTACCTCATTGTGTCTATGCTGTATGAAATAGACACAACAATATTTGGCGACGAGTAAAAGAGTTTGTATTAGTTCGTTTGTGTCATGGCTTCGCCACAATCTCCAGATGTACTGTCCGAATTTTTTCGCTTGCAGAATCAGCAGACGCAGGCGTTATTGGACGCCCTTGGACAGCTCGTCCAGGGTCAACGTGCGCTGCAAACCGATGCGGCAGCCGCCGCTTCTTCGCTACCGCTGCCACAAAACGCTGTTGCACCTCCTTTTCGGCCATACGTGGCGGCCGACGAGACCTGGCAAGAGTGGTCTCGCCAGTTCAACTTTCACCTAGCAGCCTACAGAATTCAAGGTAAAGAGCGGCAGCCGTTTTTGCTTTCTTGTGTCGGCGTGTCTACCTACCGTGTGATTGTGAAATTGTTTCCCCGACGCGACGTAGCAACTCTGTCCTACGAAGAAATTTTGTCTGCTTTAGATGCCTATTTCAAAGACACAGTAAATGTAGTTGCAAAACGGTATACGTTCTTTCGTACAAAACGTACGGCCGGTCAGACTAATAGGGAGTGGGTAGCAACTTTGCAAGGACTTACTAGGGAGTGTGCCTTTGAATGTGACTGTGGACTTCCTTATTCAGATACTATGGTGCGTGATGCAATAGCACAGAACGTGTCTGATGTTCGCATAAGGGAACAGATTTTGAAACTAGTAAATCCCTCCCTTCAACAAGTGATAGACATATTGGATAGGCAAGACACACTTGACTTTGCTCAGGCATCTTTTGAAACTTCGCCAGCAGTGTGTCACATTAACCGGCCCGCCGGGCCCGCTGCACGGGACGCTAAGCGGCCCTCGCGCCTGTCGGCACAGCGGCAGCCTGGCTTGCAAACACGTGTGCCGCGTAAGCAAGCAAATGCAGTGAAATCATGCCCGCGGTGTGCAACTAGACATTCGCGTGAAAATTGCCCGTCACGCCAAGCTATTTGCTTTTACTGCCAAAAGAAAGGACATGTTCAAAGTGTTTGCCAGAAAAAGCTTAGATCAGACAATCACAATAATTCCAGGCCCTTTGCTTCGCGCCGGAATCAAACCCAGGACAATCAGGCTCGTGGACCTTCACCCATGGACATTCATGTAGTTCATTCCCACCCGTCCAGTGACACTTTAGCTATCAGTGACTGTGTTCGTCCCACCAAAAGTGTGCGTCGACGTCGCCGGAATTCCCGTAAAGTCGCAAGTGCTTCTGTACCTGTATCAGTTCAAATTGCCCGTGACAGTCGCTCTTGTCGTCAGCAGGACAATAAACTTTTTGTGGACTTAGACTTTGAAGGCAAAGTGATACCATTCCAGCTCGATACCGGAGCTGCAGTTTCATTGCTCAATCACGACACGTACATACAACTGGGCCAACCGCCATTGCGTGCCGCAAAGGTTAAGTTAACTAGTTACTCAGGACAGCATATACCTGTGTTAGGACAGTGCAGCCTTCTTGCCACATACAAGGGACAAACGAAACTTGTGTCATTTTACGTTCTTCGTTCTTCTGGTGCAGTGAACTTGTTTGGTTTAGATTTGTTTCAATTGTTTAATTTGTCTATAGTAAATCAGGTCCTATCAGTGAATCAGACTGTGCCTTCCGCCAGTGTTTCTAGTCTTTGTGAAGAATTTGCAGACATTTTTGCACCGGGCCTGGGTTGCGCTAAGAACTATGCTGCACATTTGGAACTGAAAGACAACGCGCAACCGAAATTTTTCAGAGCGCGCAATGTTCCCCACGCATTGCGTGATGAGGTCGCAAGAACATTGCACGATTTAGAATCTCAAGGTGTAATTGAACGTGTGCAGGCTTCTCTCTGGGCCTCACCCTTAGTAATTTTGCCAAAACCTTCCGGAAAATTGAGACTTTGTGTGGACTTCAAGGCCACTGTGAATCCACAACTAGTGACTGCTACTTTTCCTTTGCCCCGCCCGGAAGATCTTTTTGACAAACTGTGCCCGGGACAATATTTTTCAAAATTGGACCTCGCAGATGCGTACTTGCAACTACCTGTGGACGAAGTATCCCAGCGCGTCTTAGTGGTAAACACGCATCTTGGCTTGTATCGCATCAAAAGACTGCCGTTCGGGTGTGCATCCACACCTGCTTTCTTTTAGCATTACTTCCAAACAGGTTTGTGCGCAATGCTTCTTCCATTTCAGCTCCGCTTCATCGCTTACGCCGTAAAGGTGTTCCGTTCGTATGGACGACGGAATGCGAACGCGCCTTTCGCCAGTTGAAATCGGCGTTACTTTCACATTCTTGCCTTACGCCATTCGATCCCCGAAAACCCCTTTTGTTGATGGTAGATGCATCGGATTTCGGGATCGGTGCTGTGCTTGCGCACAAGGCTGGCTCGCATGATCGCCCTATTGCCTTTGCGTCCAAATTGCTCTCATCTGCGCAAAGAAATTATTCACAAATAGAGAAAGAATCTTTAGCTCTCGTGTTTGGTGTTACCAAGTTCCATGACTTCTTGTATGGTCGTCACTTTACCATCATCACCGACCACAAACCTTTGACATCGCTTTTTCATCCGAACAAGCCTGTACCTCCGCGTACAGCGCAGAAATTCATTCGCTGGTCACTTCTTCTCTCGCAGTACCGCTACGAGATCTTGTATCGGTCCACTGCTAGGCACGGAAACGCGGATGCGTTGTCCCGTTTGCCTGTTGCTGAGGATAAAGCATTCGATTCTTCCGAACTTTCTTGCATGTTCATTGATTCAGAAGCCGATGACGTGGTCGCATCGTTTCCGATTGATTTTCGTCGTGTCGCTACAGCCACGGCTGCTGACCCTGTCCTTGCTCCCGTTTTGCGTTTTGTTGCTACGCAATGGCCCTTGTCCAAGTCACGGATCGAGGATCCTTTGGTTCGCCGTTTTTTTTGCTCACAAGGAGAGACTTTTTGTACGACGTGGTGTTTTGTTGTTGCGTTCCGGTAATGATCAATCCCGAGTCGTAGTCCCACGTTCGTTACAGTCCTCTGTCTTAAAGCTTCTTCACCAAGGACATTGGGGTATAGTGCGTACGAAACAACTTGCTCGTCAGCACTGTACTTGGTTCGGAATCGATGCTGCGATTACGAATATGTGCTCCTCTTGCGTGGCGTGTGCCGAACAACAATCCGCACCGCCGCGTACATTCTTTGCATGGCCGAAAGCCACTTCCCCTTGGCAACGCTTGCACATCGATTTTGCTGGTCCATTCTGGAATGCTCGATGGTTGGTTGTGGTCGATGCTTTCAGTAATTTTCCTTTTGTTGTCCGGATGTCTTCCACGACGTCTTCTGCCACAATCCAAGCCTTGTCTGCTATCTTTTGCATTGAAGGTCTTCCGCAGACTATTGTTTCCGACAATGGTCCACAATTCATGTCCGCAGAATTTCAGTCATTCTGCACGGCCAATGGTATTCAACATCTGACATCCGCGCCGTTTTCGCCTCAGTCAAACGGTGCCGCTGAACGATTGGTCCGGACTTTCAAGTCCCAGATGTTGAAATTGAAAGAGTCGCATTCTCGGGAGGACGCTTTGTTGCTCTTTTTGTCTTCGTATCGCTCTCAGCCCCGCGATGGTCGCTCGCCGGCTGAATTGCTCCATGGTCGTCCTCATCGCACCCTGATGTCTTTGCTGCATCCGCCGCATCAGGTTCCTGTGCAGCGGCAGACTCCTGCTTTTGCTCCTGGCGACGTTGTCTATTATCGCAACTATCGCGGTTCACAGCGTTGGCTCGCAGGGCGCATTCTTCGCTGCCTCGGCCGCGCGATGTATTTGGTATTGGGGGCCTCTGGTGCGGTGCGTCGGCATCTCAATCAGCTGCGCCTCTGTCGTCGCCTGGGTTCTGCCGCTCCCCGTCTGCTTTCAGCGACGGTGCCGTCAGGTCAGCGCCCTGGGGACCCATCTACTGGCTCGCCTCATCCCCAGGTGTTACCGACGCTGCCTTCCATTTTGCCCCATGGCGTCGCGCAGCCGCCGCCGCAGCCGCCGCAGCCGCCGCCGGCGCCGCCCGCAGTGGAAGCTTCGCTGCAGCCGCCACGCGCCTCCCTGGGTCACGCGCCGCCGATCGCTTCCCGTGACCAGCTGTCCTCCGCCATGGACCTCTTGCCCGCTCCGGACCAGATGTCGTCATCGCGCGTCGGATTCCCCGACGCAATGGAGGTCGACCCTTCGGCCCCTCCTGTCTCATTACGTGCGCATACACCGCATGTTGACGTGCACCCTGGACTAGGTTTTCAGGCGTTTCCTAGCTCCCCTCGGACCGAATGGCCGGGTGCGGGTGGCACAGCCTCGCCTGTTGTTAGGCTCCCCACCTCATCGCATACGTCAACATGGGGTCCTCCCCACGGCGGGCGGAAGCCTTATCTCACGACCGTTCGCCGATTTGCGGGGGAGGAATGTGGTGTCACCGCTAGACACCACACTTGCTAGGTGGTAACTTAAATCGGCCGCGGTCCTGTAGTACATGTCGGACCCGCGTGTCGCCACTGTGTAATCGCAAACCTAGCGCCACCACATGGCAGGTCACAAGACACGGACATGACCTCGCCCCAGTTGTACGGACTACATAGCTTGCGACCAGACGTACGAAGCTTTCCTCTCATTTGCCGAGAGACAGATTGAATAGCCTTCAGCTTAGTCCATAGCTACTACCTAGCAAGGCGCCATTTGTATCAGTGCTTATAGCGTACTAATATTCAAGAGAGATGTATTCCAACAAGAGAATAAAGTTCAGTATTATAAAACTACGTACTTTTCTTTAGTGCATTAATAAGTCTCCTGTTCCAGTACTTCAAGCCCGTCTGCGTTAGTTTAGCGTGCACCTAGCTACCTCATTGTGTCTATGCTGTATGAAATAGACACAACAAGGATAATGCACGACCGCATGTTGCAGGTCCTGTACGGGCCTTTCTGGATACATAAAATGTTCGACTGCTGCCCTGACCAGCACATTCTCCAGATCTCTCACCAAACGTCTGGTCAATGGTGGCCGAGCAACTGGCTCGTCACAATACGCCAGTCACTACTCTTGATGAACTGTGGTATCGTGTTGAAGCTGCATGGGCAGCTGTACCTGTACACGCCATCCAAGCTCTGTTTGACTCAATGCCCAGGCGTATCAAGGCCGTTATTACGGAGAGAGGTGGTTGTTCTGGGTACTGATTTATTGTCTATGCACCCAAATTGCGTGAAAATGTAATCACATGTCATTTCTAGTATAATATATTTGTGCAATGAATACCCGTTTATCATCTGCATTTCTTCTTGGTGTAGCAATTTTAATGGCCAGTAGTGTACTTAAACCTAACTAACCTAAGGACATCATACACATCCATGCCCGAGGCAGGATTCGAACCTGCGACTGTAGCAGCAGCGCGGTTCCGGACTGAAGCACCTAGAACCGCTTGGTCACAGCGGCCAGCGCCTTCTACAACAGGTTGATGGAAGTAGGAATAGTGGACGTCAGAAACCGACAACCTCCAATTGCATTTCGAGTTTTCAAAACATGTGACGACACAGTTTTGCACTGGAAAGGGATTTTTGCTTCAGCCAGTAGCCATTGAGCCTGTGCATGGGACCTTAGAAAAAAGCTGCAACCCCCATGAAAGATGTCCTCTTTAGACGGGGGCGAAACGGGTTTCAGCAAGAAGTTCATTCGAAGAAGTGCATTCGACCTCGGCGTAATAGCCCAGAATATTTTAATATGTGCGACATTTCTGCTTGTGGAGGTCTACATTTGTGGCGCTTAGCGACAAAGTTTTGTTTTGTGAACTGTTTGCTACCTTTGACTCCGAGCACGGGGGCCTCTTATGCCGGAAAGCCATGGAGGAAGGCCGGAGTGGCCAAATGAGTTCCCTGGCGTGAGTTCTCGAGCAGGAAGGTTGCCCTGCAGAGTAGGAACTAGCGAGTAACTACTCCGAGTGCTATTATGCAATATGGGAAGGGGGGCGAGGAGGTTTGGCCTCTATAATTGTTTGGTCCGAATGGCTGGCTGCCATGCAGAGGACCCAGGTTCGATTTCCGGTTCGGCCACGTATTTTTCCTTGGCGGGAGTACTGGCACGTGGTGCATTCAGACTGACTAGAGGAGCTACTCGACAGATTAGTGGCGGTTGCAAGGTCAAAAAAGCCGACAACCACCGAGAGAGCAGTGTGTTGACCACGTGCTCCTCCATACCGCGTCCATTGATGCCATTGGTAGAAGATGACACGGCGTCTAGGACCAGAACGCGGAACTTTACCTCAACTTTTATCAGGGTAGTGGAGAGACTGCGGATGTACCTGCAGTAAGCCGTTTGTTTTCGTGTGCCCTGGAGTTCGTCGTAGCGCACTGCGCTGTAGATGTTCAAAGCAAGCTGCTCAACTTAATCTTACGCGACTACTTCAAATGGGTCAAATGGCTCTGAGCACTATGGGACTTAACAGCTGAGGTCATCAGTCCCCTAGAACTTAGAACTACTTAAACCTAACTAACCTAAGGCCATCACATACATCCATGCCCGAGGCAGGATTCGAACCTGCGACTGTAGCGGTCTCGCGGTTCCACACTGAAGCGCCTAGAACCGCTCGGCCACACTTGCCGGTGTCTACTTGAATGTAGCCGTATTCCAAGAGGGAATACGTTCTGAATAGCTCCACTGCATTAAACCACGTATGACTCTGAGCGTTGCACATGAAGTCTCTAGGTGTGGCAGTATAACTGACTTTCTATCTGTTAGAGCTCACTGTGTCATAATACTTTAATTTTTCAACCTTGTTCATTATCATATTTGCACTTCCTACGGTTGCAAGTTGTCATTATTTTTTACTCGTTTTGGGCTTCTATGGATCATATAAATAACTACTTCTAATTTAATTTCCG